>NC_084659.1:194276-294276 GCF_019802595.1 Syngnathoides biaculeatus | reverse complement strand
GTACTGTTCGCGAGCGCCGTCTGAACATGCGGTGGCATATGCCTGAGAAACAGTTCCATGAAAATGAAATTGGGCTCTTCCGTGCCCAGCAGGTTTAGCATCATTTCCATGAGTTCGGAAGGTTTGCTGTCCCCCAGTCCATTAATAGCCAACAGACGTCGGGCACGTTCCGGCCGTGAAAGCTCAAAAACCTTGAGAAGGTGAGCCTTGATCTCAGCATACTTATCTCGGGCCGGGGGAGAGGTGATGAAGTTCACTGCTCTGGCCGCCGTTGAGCTCCCGAGTGCTGAGACAACGTGGTAGTAACGAGATCCCGCGGAGGGCGAACTGAGCCTCAGTCTGTGCGAACCACGCTGCCGCGGACGTCTCCCAAAACTCCGGCAATTTGAGGATGGCGGTTGCCATGTTCGTTTCAGTCTCGAAAACGCCGGGACTGACGTCGGGGTCACCAGTGTAGCGCCGGAGAAAAGGAGTCGGAGGCGGAGTGTCGGACACAGGAACAGAACTTGCTTTATTGTTCCTTTCCTCCGGAAGCGCAACAACAAAAACAGTCCGTGCGGAACCCCGCACCCCAACTCGAGGTTCCGCGGGTGAATTATGTAAACACTACAATATCAGACAAACAACGCTGATAGAATGTTGCTGTTGGTTCATTCTGTCTTCCATTCAGTTTTTTCCCCAAAACGTCATTGCAGTGTTTTATGAGACATTCTTTCAAGTTTGGTGGGGGGAAGAACAAGACAATACCTCATGCTTTACCTCTCCAACCGGATACGAAGACAGCACGAATGATGTTATTATCCACAAAAATAATGATCACAGGGGTTAAATGCACTCAAGCAGTGATCGGGGAGGTCGAATATCGAGGATTCACAACATTTGGTCGAAATCCAGGAAGATTATCTAAAGCACAATCGTTTTTTCTCTCACATGGCCAGAAGTGAAAGACGATGTTTTACCCATGATACTTTACGGCAGAAATATTTAAAGCGACAAGCTCCCCAAACGGGCTGCAGTAAGAGAGAAACAAAGCTAGGTCAACACACGGCAAAGTGAATGTTGTAACGCGATATCATGAAGGTTTGCTTTTGTTTTGAAGGGGCAGCAGCGGTGGTCTGTTGCTTTAAATATTTGTTGGACTTGCGTATGGTTGTGGCTCAAGGGTTGCTGGGTAATTTATCTCTTTTCCTCGTGGTCATGCGTTCGGATAATCGACCGGCTTAAGTAAAACTTTCTGAATTTAGAGTCAATGTTGCGGCTCCTCAACCCGGTACGCCCCCGATCACTAATTTAGTGGATTAAAACGTCATTCGTGCAATCTTCGTGTCCCGTTGGAGTCGTTTCGTGCACTATAATGCTTCTCGTCCTATCTTATCTTACCTCGCTAACAAAGAGACGCGTTTGTGATCAAACACTTCCCTCGTCATAAATCAAGCCTGAAGTAAAGTCTTCTTCAATCCGCCACCGACTGGTAAGGGTTGACAAAGCCGACACTTAAGTGTGCTTAAAAACACACACACAAACAACTAGATTCTTACGGCTTTGTCTAAGAATGAAATATTCTCGATTGTCGAGTCATTCATTTCTGTTATTATTTTTTATCGTAGTCTGGCGGCGCGGTGGACGACCGTTTGGCGCGTCTGCCACACAGTTCTGAGGGCTGGGGTTCAAATCCATTCCTTGCCAGTGTAGCGTTTGCACGTTCTCCTCGTGCCTGTGTTGATTTTATCCTAAGAATTGGAGCAAACGATCCGATAACAAGATGAAGCAATGACTATATATATAAATGAAATAAAATATACATTTACTGAATACATTTGTGGATTTAATTGCTTAAAAAATGATCTATATGGTGCAGCAGCTGGAAAACGTTGGCCTCCCAGTTCTGAGGACCCGGGTTCAATCCCAGCCCTCTCTGTGTGGATGTTGGACGTTATCCCACGGCCTGCGTGAGTTTCCTCCAGGCAATCCGGTTTCCTCCCACATCCCAAAAAACATGCACCGGTAATTGGACACTCTAGATTGCCCCAAAGTGTGATTGTGAGTGCGGCTGTTTGTCTCCATTTGTCCTGCGATTGGCTGACAACCAGTTCAAGGTGTACCCCGACTCCTGGCCAGTGACAACTGGGATAGGCTCCAGTGCTCCCCGCGACCATTGAGATGATAAGCGGCTAAGAAAATGGATGGATATAATATATTTTTACAATAAATTTATTTCTGACAGTGAGGTAAAGTTAACGAAAGAACTTAATGGTCTTCTATTTCATGGCAGTGTGTTAATACAACAATTAATGTATCTACTTTTTAAGACATTCTTGTTTGTTGGTGTGTCGTGAGATTTTTAAATTGTAAAATATATGCCTTTACTCCTAAAGGTTTGAATTCACTCGTCTTTATTCTTCAGGTCAAATAACATTACAACAAGACAAAAATAATGGGTGCGAACATATTGTAATTAAATGACTTTATTGTACTTAAGTAACTACTCCACACCAAAACTTAAGAGCATGACTCGACAGAACAGAAGCATGTTTACATACACCTGCTGGAAAGAGCGGTAGCAGTAATTTGCTTGGCTACTTAACCTTTTGTTGCCTGCTTGCGACCCATATCGTATTAAAAGTACGTGAACATACCTTAAGCAAGACTTAAACGAACGTCCTCCTCTGTCCTCAGCACTGATGACTCCCAATGGCATTTTTCTCTCACCCATTTTGTTCTTATGTCATAGCGATCCACTCTTGTTATCCCCATGGTCACAAGTCGCATTTGAGTTGACAAGATAATGCCCGATGAAACGAATAAGGTGGTATTGGAATATAAGACTTTGTTGCAGTAGTCTCACAGTGCAGTCGCAAAAGAGCAAATTTGTATTGTCTGATCTGCAAATTATGTCATCTGTCAGTCTCCTCGTCTTTTCCATGTCGTTGGTGGTTTTTTTTTTTTAAACATTGGCTGTCAGATATTTACAGTACAACATAAAAAGACACGAAAAACTAAATAAATATGAGACTTAATGATGATTTGTTAAGTTTTGGTGTCATAATTCCCAGATTTAATTAATGACATCATTAATTGGCCCCGAGAAAGATATTTCTTCTGCGTCGCCATCCTCCACAGTATATCTAAATCTAAAAGCAAGTTTATTTTTATATTGTTGTATTTTATATAGTTTTTTCACATCTTTTGACGCAGTACTGTAAATATCTGATGGCCAAAACAAACGTCAGCATGATCGGAGAGACGAGGCAGATGCGAGACGGCACATAATGCGCAGATCAGGATGTCTTTCACCATTGCACGATGTCAGACTACTGCAATAAAATCTTGTATTCCGGTAGCACTGCATCCATTTTTTTTTTTTTTTTACGATTAGTGGGATTTTGTTTGGTCAACTCAAATGCGACATTATGCACTCATTGGCGTGGCAACGACAACAAAAGTGGCTCGCGCCAACTGTTATTTTTCAAAGAATATGTAGGGGGCTGGGGTGTGTTGGTGGATCCTGGTTGTGTAAAGCCAAATAAATAGTACTACATAAAAATAAACTGGGTTTTGGATTCAGATATTCTGTCCATGACGGCAATGACAAGTAAATGCCTTTTGCAGAGCCAATCATTCATGTCATTGTTCAGATCAGTGAGTTATGACATGAAAACTGATTGGCCAATCAGCAGAAAATGCTAATTGTTGGCGAATTCCAAAATACCATTGGGATAAAGTCTAAAAACGTGTGTGGTAGGTTAATTGAAGACTCTAAATTGCCCACAGGTGTGAATGTGAGTCTGAATGGTTGTTTGTTCATATGCGCCCTGCGATTGACTGGTGACCAGTTCAGGATTTACCCCGCCTCCTGTGCCAAGACAACTGGGATAGGGTTGGCAGTCACACGACCTTTGTGAGGATAAGCAGCTCAGAAATTGGATGGATGGATTCTGAGTGCTTTTGTTGAATAATTTCTGTTTCTTCACAAACTGTCTCTCCTAGAGTAGAAGAAACAAATAGCTGTCTTCTTTATCTATCTTTTACGGTTTCCATTTGTTGACTTTTTGGTATTTTCCCATTTTCACTAATGAACTGTGTTTAACACACAATGTCCAAATCTGAATCTTTCACTTGATTTTCTCATCCGTCTTACATAGCGCAGAAAGTGTTGTGAAAATGTGTTCAAGAAGGACAGGAAAGTACAAGGAAGAAATCTGCGGCCCAAAAAAGGAGGAGGAGCCACACTGTCAACTACTGGACGCTGTGTTCAATCTGCAGCCTCGAATTGTCCTACGCAGAGCAGGTTGGTTCATTTGTGGCATGCATTCTAAATTGAATGATATTATTATTTACGGGCTCCATTTAATGATGCATTTTACATAATATTATTAACATCCCGCTGTGCGACAGACTGGCGACAAGTTTAAGGGTGTGGTCCACCTTTAGCCCGAAGTCAGATGGGATAGGCGACCCTCCCGCGACCCTTTGAGGATAATTGGCTAGGAAAATGGACACACGCATATAGAGAGCTCGTGGACCTACGTCATCAAATCATGTCACTGGCCGAAAGTGGCGGTCAAACAAACCATTCTTCAATGCTAAGTCGGTTGGAGACGACGCAAAAATTCGTCTTATAGCACGACACCCAAAGTTTTGTCCGATACGTTAAACATTTAGAAGGTGATAATAAACAAAGGTACGTGGAAAAATGAGAGACACTTGGCATAGAGGACCCATATTTAATGGCAAAGTCAATGTTTTCACCGATAAGAAATTGGACTATTACCCCGCTTCTGCTTGTCTTGGACAACTGGAGCTACACATGTATCTAGTGAGTAAGTCGTCGAGATTTACACGGAAGAGTTTGAAAGCGTAAAAAACTCTGGAAGCATACAAATACTTCGTTGCTGCATCTGTTCTCAATCAAGAATAAATCCCACATCGTGATGGACCCACTCAGATTTTACAATACAAATACCAATATTCAAATAAATGACCCCTGGTTTTACACAAACTCGCATTCATTACCTATGATTTGGGGGAAAAAAAAAGAGGGATTCAGCTCCTCGTACACGGAAACGAGTTGTGGCCACACGTTGAACTCCGTTAAACTTCTCCGTGACACTTTTTTTTTTTTAAATATGCATTGTTCTCAAATGAGTCCAATGCGTATTTAAAAAAGAATTGCTAGGATAGGCTTCAGCCCCCGTACACGGAAGCGTGTTGCGGCCACATGTTAACCTCTGTGTGACCGACGGTTTATTTTCATTTTTTAAATACACATTGAACTCATTTGAGAACAATGCATATTAAACAAACAAAAAAAAAAGTCTCTCGAGGAGAGGTTTACCGAAGTTCAACGTGTGGCTGCAACACGCTTCGTGTACGTTGGAGACAACTCCCTGTCGTTTTTTTTTTTTTTGTTTTTTTAAATGCATTGTTCTCAAATGAGCCAACTTGGCATTATAAATACTTTTTTGAATTCGAGATTGAGAAGAATAATTCCTACCTGAAATGAAATGATCGTTACACATGCATGCACGTATTTTGGTTGGGCACATTCCATCATGTTCAATTTCCAAAATCCATCCATCTTTTCAGCTGTTATTCTATAGAATGACCTCTTAGAATATCTGTCTTGTCTGTTGTGACAACCAACAGCACAACAAGTCTTGGGCATTTTGTATATTCTGCTCCGGTTCAATGTCCCCCACACTGTAGAGCAGCTCTTTTTGACATCACGTGCACAAGCTTTCTCTCTCTTTCTCTCTCTCTCTCTCTCTCTCTCTCTCTGTATGTATATATATATATATATATATATATATATATATATATATAATATATATATATATAGAGAGAGAGAGAGAGAGAGAGGAGAGAGAGAGAGAGAGAGAGAGAGAGAGAGAGAGATCACTCACCATCTTCTGTTTCATTTGCTTTGATAAAATCAACTGTTGTTTAACTACCAATTTACACCACACCAAAACAATTATAAATTTAAAAGCCAGATTCCATTTTTTTTCATCATATCCATGTTTGTTTTTAGTTATTACTTGCACAATATTCTTTTGCTGTGCATGCTCACAACTAAATGATGCTCCCGAACAGTTGAATGGTGAACATTATTTTATTCCCTTAATTATTTTCTTGTGCACTGTTTTTCTGAGCTTCCACCATGATGAAGGTGTGCCAAGGTGCAACTTTAAAATTACAAATTGATCTATAACATTGACTGATAGAATTAAAAAATTCAAAGGCATAACTTTTGCTTTGTCAGCTTTCTAGGAATTTGCTAAGTGATTGTGAATTTGTTGAAGTGACAGCAGAGATTCATACCTGTCGTTAGGTAGCAGAACATTTTTATGAGAATTTCAGCTTGCTCTGGGTTCGATTTGTTTCTCAGTGTCACCTCATTCCTTTTTTCTTGGCCCTCTACCCCAACAAGCTACCAATCCCAATTTTCAACTTACATCTGCGTGTAATTCTAATTGTTTTCAAATGACTTTTGCGGAACGTGACACTTGAAGTTAGTCCAGCTTCCATTCTATCCTCACGTTTCTGTGTAAACTTGCTTTCTACTTTGGCTTCGCAAGACATTTTTCAGATCAGACATTTCTCAATCAAAAAAGAGAATCTCATCCGGTTTCACCACTTTTTCTTCTACTTCCACATACTCTGACAGTTATTGCATCTTAAAATAAGAGTATTTTTTTACTTTCGCCACAAGGGTAAACATAGGTAATGTCTCACTTGTCTTCACGCTACAAACTCAACGCCAGTGGTGGGTGATGCATACGGTCACTGTCGTTGGAAAAACGTCGGTAGACGGGCTGTGTAAGTACGTACGTGAATTGGATGCAGCCAGTCAGCCTTCACTCATTGAATCACACATTGTACTTTCAATTCGTGTTGTATTTTGTATTTTTACTTTTTTTGTGCATAACGGAGAATGTCTGTGAACAGAAATCACATCAGCAGTGCGTTTGCACCCACATGGAAGCAAATGTGAACGTAACACAAAAATAAAAGCAACTCAACTGTATTGCATGCACTGCATATTTTTTTTTAAATCAGGAAAATATTGTTATACAAGTTGGACATCATTGTATATGACATTTATATTGAGTATTCAGGCTCGACTGTACCGTCCTTAAAACTTTTTATGAATGTTATTTTACATTTTCATTTTTTTTTTTTATGTTGGCCTGCCCAATTTTCTTATATGCAATATATCAAACTCCTGACATTCACATTAACCTTACACATGAGGCAAAACCGTATTACACAACATCAAAGTCACACGAGAAAAGACTTAGCAAACCATGTGTGTGTCACGACCCATGGGAACCGAGGTAGGACCCAAATGCAGGACAAGGTAGTTCGGGGAAAAACATTTATTATTCAATAGTCGGGGATCGGGCAGGTAGCCAGGTGCAGCAGCGGTAGTTGGGACGTCGGGCAAAGAGAGCAGGTGAGCGGGCAGGCATGAGTCGGTACACGGGAGAACGATCAAAGCAGGCAGAAGTGTCAAAGGAGTCAGGCTTACAGGGTTGGTCGGTACACACGGATTGACGATCAGGGATAAGAGAGTGCTGGAACGGGGCATGGACCTCAACGATCTGCCGGAGAACAAGTCGTCATTGGGGTCCTACATATACAGGGAATAATCAGCCCGCATGAGGCGCAGGTGTGTGCCTCCCAATTAGTGCGGCCGCGCAGGCACTCATTCAGCCCGGGCTGGAGCGGCAAGATCATGACAGTGTGGTTCTTTCTTTGTCTTGCAGACATTACTGAAAATCTAAATACTAAGTGGAAGGAGCCTGAACCCCTTCATCTAAAACAGGAAATGGAGGACGAGGATGTGCACCACATCAAAGAGGAAGAGGAGCTGATTTCGATGATAAAAGAGGAAGAAGCACAAGCCCACATCAAAAAGGAAGAGGAGGAGAATATCACCAAGTTTCCATCGACTGGTGTCCCTTTCAAGAGTGAAGATGAAGTTCAAAGTGAGGAGAGCAGAGGGGGGGAGCCTCCAAGCAGCAACTTAAATCAACAGATGAGAAGAGAAAGTGACGGAAACCACAAGGGACGATCACACCCAGGTGGACTCATCGCGCCACCTTTGTCACATCTCCCCCCCGCCCCCGTACATAGTTCACTGTTTACGGATTTTCTGTAAACTTCACAATTTAAAAAAACAAAAACAAAAAAACCTTGTTTTCAAATACAAGAATGACTTTATTTCTACACTGATTGAATGGTCGGGAAAACAATTAAATAAAATCTTTTTTTAAAAACATTTATCTTTCAGAGTGCCACCACAGAAGTGGGCTAGACGATTGTAGGTTTTACAGATTTCCGCGGAAAAAGCTAACTTTGTGGGCAAGATCGTGCAGGTTGGTACATGTTATCACGTTTGTACAGATGTCTGCATCTTATAATTGGGATGTTGATGTTTATGACAAACCATTTCAACTCTGTATTCCATAGACGATCTGACAGACAACCAACACAGCCCAATGATCGCCTTTGTAGTTGCCACTTCAAAGATGGCTTGATGGAACATGACCCAGTGTACTTTGCGCACAACCCCGGAAAATGGATAGACTCCCCTGATCCAGGAAAGAGCAGGTATTGTACAGAAATTCTTACAAATGGCAGCTGTGCAGTGACAACATATTGAAATTATATTGTTTGGCTATCTTCACCAGTCAGGAGCAATCGGAGACATTTTTCGATGAGATGGCAACAAATAGTCAGCAGCTGGAAGATGAACATGTCCAGACAGCTGATGGTGTAAGTGGGCATGTACAGTATTTCCATATGTGCCTCACATTTTTTAATCTTTGCCCAGAAAGACGTAGAGAGGAATAAAACATTTATATGCCTATTTGCATTTTTCCTTGATCAGGATGCACATGAAGATCACACCTATGCCTCAACAGCTTGCTCGCCGAGATATATGGCGCTGATAACAAAACTAAAAGAAGAAGTTAAAGTACTTCAGAAAAATGTTGAGGACCTCATGCTCGAGTGTGAAAAGCGCAAACCCGTGTCTCTTTCCGGCATAAAGGGCAGAGAAAAAAAGGTAAACATAATTATACACAAAGACTTTAATGACATTCAAATGTGCACATATGTAACATGTATCCATCGAGACCATTCACATTTTTTCAAAATTTGTTTTCTTTTGTTGCCTTTCCACTCTTAGCTAGGCACGCTGGGTGGGAACAAGTCGTCTGTAATTTTAATGTCTCTTCGTTGATTTTGGATGCTTCAGCCATGCACATTTATCATCCGTTTTGCTCTTGCACTTGTACCTGCTAGCATGTTTTAAATAACAAAAGTTTACATATATATTACATTTATTTATATCACATATGTAGAGACATGTTTCTAATGGAAAATATTTCTATATGTGGTGCAACTTTTTATTTGCAATTGATTACTGGTAATTTTTCCGTCATTGCTTTAGTTATGAAAAGTCTCACCCATACAATAGAGCTGCATGATGACACTGTGAATTCTGCAAGACACATTAACTGGAGGTGGTTACGCTGTATCCGTCACCAAGATCTGGAAATAAAAATTTGTCTGTATTGTATAATTGACCCCTCCGTTTTTTAGTAGCTGTATGCGCACATCAACACATTTCATACGCAGATCTTTTGCTACATTGTAAGAGATTACGTGGTCCAACCCAAACAATTTTTTTTTTTTAGTAGTTGTATACACACCTACCTGAGTGTTCAAACAATGTCCAGCAATGCAATGAGGCGGCATTTTGGCTAACACGAATGAACAACGAGCTCCCTTCGCGGAGGTAAAACTAATGAGTCCACGAGGGGGCGGCGCTGTCCTTTACGTCACTTCCTGCTTCTTCTCGAAAACAAATCCCTGAGAGGATTTTCATGGCGGGAGTTACAAAAAGCTGTATACGTCAAAATCATGTTTTGTGGTGACCATATTGGCTGTGGGTTTTTCATTAATAATATACCAAAAATCATCCGTTTGACCACACTTGAGCTTTAACTAGAATACTTAACATTTTGTTGCCTGCTTCCAAGCTGTATCATATTAAAGTACGTGAACATAGCACATCCAAACCTTACACCGATATGTTTTGCCCCAATTTGTTTTTATAATCCAATCAGTGCGTGCCATACATGTTGTCATCCCCAGGTTATGAGTCACATTTGAGTTGACAAAATACTGCCCGATGATGGTAAAAAATGGGATGCGGTGCTATCTGAATACAAGATTTTGCTGCAGTAGTAATCATCCATCCATCCATTTTTGGAGCCCTTTTTTCCTCACAGGGTTATGAAAGTGCTAGAGCCAATCTCAGCTCCCATCTGGCAGGAAACAGTACACCTTTAACTCGTTTTCACTCAATCGCAGGGCACATGGAGACAGACAACACTCGCACTCACAATCACACCTCGGGGCAATTTAGAGTCTCCAATTAATGTTGCATGTTTCTTTGGGATGTGGGAGAAAACCCAAGCAGGCACGGGGAGAACACGCAAACTCCACAAAGGCAGAACATCCGCTGGAAATAACATTCGCCTATGTGGAACATTAACGATGCTGACTCTGCATCGTTTGGCTAGTGAGCTTTTGTTACGCACGACTAAACTGTTTTCTATTTTGTTATTGTTTTGTATTGTGTGTGATTAAATTGTCTTAAATGAAATACAAGTGCTTTGGTATATTTTGCTGGTTTGACGAAGGGGATTTATTCTAAATTCACACGTAACATCTGCTATAAACTGTGAGACAAATTTGTATCTCCAACTATTTATTTTTTTTAATAGCACTATCAACACCTACCTGTCATTTGGAACACACAAACCTCTTGTGCTTTGCACCTGTGGAATACATTTTTCATGATGAATTGGGTCTTTTAGAGATGTGTGAAGAGTGAATCCATCTTCCCGAGTAGTCGAGCAAAATCTAGTCATACAACGAATCGGCATCTTGGCTAACGGACAGAAAAAAACACCTAATTTCTCCCCTTACAATAGGCATAGACACTTGACCTCGCTACTGTAGGAGTCTGCAAAAAAACGTCAGTTCCTGGTTCTTGTTCAACACAAAAATCTTGAGACTTTTCAAGGTAGGGGATGAAAAAATCCATATACGGCATACTTCGGACGTGCTATGACCAAACGGATGAGTCCATTCTGGCTCTTTTTGTTGTTGTTGTTAACATACTAAATTTTATATTTAAGTGTCAATGGCACTTTAAGTTATATTTACTCTTAATCCGATACAGCTCGGAAGCCAACAAAACATTACATATACTTGCAAGCTAATGCTACCAACCGCTCATAATTGTTTGTGAACATGCTGCCATCTGTTGAAGGCATGATGAGACCAGAGCAGCGAAATCCAACCTTTTTGAAGACAAGGGACCACCTTTACATTTGAAAAATCTCAAGGCACACGAACGATTAAAATGTCACAAAAAGTAGATGCATTATAAAGGTCCACTGTCATAAAATGCATGATTTTTAGTATGTTATGAATGAAAAAACATGATTTTGACATATGGCTTTTTGTAACTCCCGCCATGAAAATCCTCTCAAGGGATTTGTTTTCGAGAAGATGAAGGAAGTGACGTACAGGGCAATAGCACACTAAAATGGGCTCGTATGTTTCTATTAGTTTTACCTGCAGGAAGGGAGCTCTTTTTTCCTTCGTGTTAGCCAAAATGCTGGCTCGTTTTCCAAAAGACCTGGTTCTTCATAAAAAATGGATTGCACAGGTACAAAGGACGAGAGCTTTGTGGGTTCCAAATGACAGGTAGGTGTGTATAAAGCTACTAAGAAAAACAGTAGTTGGTGGGTGACATATTCTGGAAGTCAGGGGTACTAAATGTGTACATGTGCCACCCGGACGCGGCGCTGCCGGGGTGGCTCGTCGTGGCGCCGGGCCACAGTGGAGATGAGCCACCGCGGAGGTTGATTGGACGGGAAGGCGGTTTGGCTGGGGCGTCGTTGTTTATCACTGCCATGGATATGGATCAGAGAGGGAGGTGGTTTGGCCGCGCCGGCGTTGTCGTCGCTCGTGAACAACGTTGTTTATCACTGCTGCGGAGGTGGATCGGATGGAGAGGTGGTTTGGCCGGGGCGTTGTTACCACTCGTGGCTGCACGTGGCATTGTTTATCGTCGCTCGCGGCTGCAGGCGGCATTGTTTATTTAGCGGCTGCGGAGATGGATCGGGCGGGGAGGTGGTTTGGCCTCATGTGGTTTGGACGTGATCCGCATATCATCTAAATATGGCTCGAAACGATAGGGTAATATTGCCCCGGTCACTTCACTCGGTTGGGAGATGTTCCCTTATTCGAAAAGAGCTTCCGTGTCTGAAGGGACGTCGGCAAAATCCGAAAATCTCTGTTGTTCCTCTCCCTTAGCAGGTGCCACTACTTGTTTTCAATGGCGAATGTCCCAGTGTGACGTCACAGACAAAAGATGCAGCCAATATGGCAACCACTTGAATGTCGAATGAGACTTCCGCAACTTTGCGCATGGATGACACGCTCTCCACTTATATTTATTTTTTCGTATAGTCATTGAAGTGAATTATGTGTATTTTTCATTACAATATCCATTTTAGAATGTTTATAGGCATGACACTTGTCACTGTTCCTCACTAGCATAAATAGATGAATATAGATACATTATTTATTCTCTCATATATATATATATATATATATATATATATATATATATATATATATTGAACAATTCAGGCCACAAGAAGATACAATAAACAAAGTAATTCAAAAGGATTAGTGATCGGCCCAAAAAAAAACCTGATCTTGTAAAGCCGAATAAATTGTACTGTATGAAAATAAACTAGGTTTTGGATTCAGACACTGTATACTGTCCAAGACTGCGAGAGGGAGTAAATGCATTTTGGAGAGCCGATCAATCATGTCATTTTTTGAATTGCAAATTTTGACATGAAAATTGATCAATTGATCAGGCTAAAATCTTACTAAAAACATGGATGGTAGGTTAATTGAACACTCTAAATTGCCCAGAGGTGTGAATGTGAGTGTGAATGGTTGTTTATATATTCCCTGCGATTGGCTGGCAAACAGTTTATGCTGTACCTTGCCTGATGACAGCTAGGATAGGCTCAAGCTCTCCTGTGACACTTGTAAGGATAAGCGGCTCAGAAAATGGATGGATGAATGAATGGATGTACTGTTTCACTCATAATATCTGAATCTTGAAATAATTACGATGTCCGATTTTCACTTGATTTTCTCATCCCTCTTATGTAGTGCAGAAAGTGTTGTGATCGTCGTGTGAAAATGTGTGCAAGAACATCAGTAAAGTACAAGGAAGACGTTTGTGGACCAAAAAAGGCGGAGGAGACACAATGTCAACTATTGGACGCTGTGTTCAATCTGCAGCCTCGAATTGTCCAGTGCAGAGCAGGTTGGTTCATTTGATGCATCCATTCTAATTTGAATGATACAGTATTCTTATTTTTGGCCCCGTTTGATGATGCATTTTACGTCACATTAATAACATCCTGCCCTGCCACTGACTGGCGACCAATTAACCCCTCCGTGGATATTGCGTAATCTGCGTCACTGACCAATCAGAGGCCAGAGATCTGCATAGACCAAAGCCCGTTTTTGCTCCCGCCATTTTCTCTGACAACATTGAATGGTCCAGTATAGGTTTAGTTCGCGTTTTATCGCGTATTTGGGTTATTTAACAAAAATATGATTAGGAGGTGTAGTCACGGACTTTGTAATAGTGACGACAGGTATCCTGAAAGGCTACTTGGTGGAGTTCGATTCGTACCCTTTCCAAAACCGAAGACAGTACGAAAAATGCCTTCGATGGATCAAACTTTGTGGAAGACCGCATCATCAACTAAATCCATCTAATATCAACCGGAACACATATGTTTGCACGAAGGTATGCCCTATATTTGATTTTCAATAGATGTCTCGTATAAATTAATTCGAAGTTCTTCGCCAGCATAACACTGCTGCGTTTGAACGATTGACACACTTATTCTTTGTTGAGCGATATTTAGCGATGATCGGACTGCACAAACGTATTGACTTCTTGCTGGCTCGCGGCCGGAAGCTTAACCAGACGGTGTTTGCACGAAGATATGCCCTAAATTTGATTTTTAATACGCGTCTCGTATAAATGAATGAGACGTTCTCCGCTGGCATAACACCGCTACGTGTGAACGATTGACACACTTGTTCTTTGTTGAGCGATATTTAGCGATGAACGGACTGCACAAACGTATTGATTTCTTGCTGGCTCGCGGCCAGAAGCTTAACCAGACGGTGTTTGCACAAAGGTATGCCTAAATTTGATTTTTAATACACGTCTCGTATAAATTAATGAGACGTTCTCCACTAGCATAACACTGCTACGTGTGAACGATTGACACACTTATTCTTTGTTGAGCGATATTTAGCGATGATCGGACTGCACAAACGTGTTGCTTTCTTGCTGGCTCGCGGCCGAAACTTAACCAGACTGTGTTTGCACGAAGATATGCCCTAAATTTGATTTTAAATACACGTCTTGTATAAATGAATGAGACGTTCTCCGCTAGCATAACATTGCTACGTGTGAATGATTGAATGAAATCAGAAGCATGGCGTCTCTCACAGTTAAGAATGTATTGGATTTAGAATCTATAATATATCGTTGATTTGAATGAAATCAGAAGCATAGAGTCTGTCTCAGTTCAGAATGTATTCTATTGTATTTGCCATTTTTACTGTTTGTCTTACGTGAGCGCACGTGGCGTGACGTCACCCCACGTGTGCTAACCTCAAACAATTAGCAAAAATGGTGGCGCAGGAAAAAAAGATTAGAGCGAAATTGTCTGATTTACCAGCTGATTTCTCACTCGCATTCTTAGCGAATAGTGAAATATCGTTGAAAAGCAGACAGCAGGACTTCAAGTATTTCAGCGAGGGGTATTTCAATGGTATTTACATGCATATCGACGGAGAAACCATTAATATTAGCGCAAGATCTTTCCGGAGTCAGAGGAAGACCGAGAAGCCACATATTATAATATATTATAACCCAAAGACAAATTTGTCATTGACAGTTTCCTATTTTCGTGTTACATATCACCCTTGTGTGCGGAATCTGTATGTGTATCTGTATTGCTGTTTGTGAACCGCTGTATGAAGGAAAAGAAGTCGAGCCTTGATTTACGAGTTGTTTCTCTCGTTTTCTTTGTGTAACGTCACGCGCTCCCCTCAACAATTATTCTTGAATTAGTGCCGAACCTACGTAAAACCAGACCGAGTACGACAATCACTACTTTAGTGTCCTCAAACATCCTTCCTTCAGTCTTGGTGTCTCAGTGCACGTCGAAGGCTTTTAGGACTCGCTAGTCCGGTTTAGCTTAGCTCACCGCCAACAAAGAGACACGTTTGTGCAGTCAGATCATCACAAAGTATCGCTCAACACAGATCAAGTGTGTCAATCATTCACACGTAGCTATGTTATGCAAGCGAAGAACTGCTAATTCATTTATATGAGACATGTATTGAAAATCAAATATAGGGCATACCTTCATGCAAACAAAGTCCGGTTTAGTTTAGCTCGGGAGCTGCCGAACAGAGGCACGTTTGTGCAGTCAGATCATCGCAAAATATCGCTCAACACAGATCAAGTGTGTCAATCATTCACACGTAGCTATGTTATGCAAGCGAAGAACTGCTAATTCATTTACATGAGACATGTATTGAAAATCAAATATAGGGCTTACCTTTGTGCAAACATATCTGTTCCGGTTTATATTAGATGGATTCAGTTGATGATGCGGTCTTCCACAAAGTTTGATCCATCGAAGACATTTTTCATACTGGGTCTTCGGTTTTGGAAAGGGTACGAATTGAACTCCACCAACTAGCCTTTCAGGATACCTGTCGTCACTATTACAAAGTCCTTGACTACACCTCTTAACCATATCTATTGTTAAAGAACCCAAATACGCGATAAAACGTCAACAAAAGCTATACGGGACCATGCAACGTTGTCTGAGGGAACGGCGGGTGCAAAAAAGGGGGCGTGGTTTATGCAGATCTCTGGCCTCTGATTGGTCAATTGACCCCTCCGTAGAAATTGCGTCATCTGCGTTGCTGACTCCTCTGACTCGCGCTAATATCAATGGTTTCTCCGTCGATATGCATGTAAATACCATTGAAATACCCCTCGCTGAAATACTTGAAGCCCTGCTGTCTGCTCTTCAACGATATTTCAGTATTCGGTAAGAATGCGAGTGAAAAATCAGCTGGTAAATCGGACAATTTCGCTCTCGTCTTTTCTTCCTGCGACGCCATTTTGCTAAATGTTTGTCTGAGGTTAGCAACAGTGGAGTGACGTAACGTCAGGAGGCGTGGTTAAGTGCCCTGTACGGAGGGGTCAATTCAGGGTGTAGTCTGCCGTTCGCCCAAACACAGCTGGGAGAGGCTCCGCAAAGCATGATGGGAGCACCTCTAAGCTTCTTCTGCTTTCAAATGTAAAAAGCAACTATTCCTCTCTGCTTTGTGAGTGCCATTACAGTGTGGCTTACATATAGACTAAAACGTCCTTGCAACATGGTAACAGTGTAACCAGTGTGCTTAAGTGTACTTTATTGGACAATTCATCCAATAATTGTGCACATAAGGCATGATGTCCATTTTGAAGACAATGTAAGACTTAAGTGTATTTTATGGTTGCAAAAATATGGTACATATCATACATGGGTTTATTAATACTGCATCCATTATTTGCAGATTTTCGTTATTTGTGGGGGTGTAATGAACGTAACCCCCCAACAACAATGGGGGAAGACTGTATAGAGCTTGTGCACCTATGTCATAAAATCACATAACATCGCCATATTGCCGGTCAAACAAAGCATTGTTGTAAGTGAATTCCATTGAGACCAAACAAAAATGTCTTCTAGCACGACACACAGAGTTTTGTTCGATACTGTTAAACATTTACAGTGAAGGAAATGAGTCAACCTTCCAAAATGCTGACTGAACAGAACAGGTTTGAAGTCGATTCTTTACCCCGTATTCCAGATAATATTGCAGTATGTTTTTGCCAAATCCGTCAGACTTGTCCAAGAGAGTTCTACAGAGAGGTCTCAAATATTTTACGCAAGGATACGGACACGGAATTAAGATTTTGGACGGAGCAGGATGCAATGTCAGAATTACAGCAAAATGTTGGCGATCGATGCAAAAAAGTTTGACGCCTCACAAACGTCATATTGAAATCCAACAGGATGAAATAGTGGAACGTACTGCACATGTAAAGCAAGGTGAGTACTTTTTACTTGGAAAGATCACGAGTAATATCATTGTAGTCTTTATAAGTGAGTGGGTGTATTCATTTGACTTGGCTCGTAATGGAAAGTCTTTATAAGTGAGTTAGGTTTGATTTTCTACAAGTGCATTTAAACAATGGTGATTAACTCAGTCAGTACTGTAGTCACCAGATGAAAAAGTTTGACTTGGCTGGTAATCAAACCCAGTGCTCTGTCTTAAAAGTCCGATGTGATACAAATGGGCCAGTAGACATTTCTCTTGCATGACATCGCGCATTTACGCATCATGAACCCGACTCTTCAGCATAGAACATTACACACTTCATTCAGCAGGTCAGTGATACACTAACAAAGTGAAAGTTGTTCTCCTGCAATCTACAAAGCAATAATAAGAATGAAATCAAATTCAGAGAAGATAATTCTCCCTCACTTACCCTCGAACATACAGCTTTGTGTTTGTTGATATTGTTCACATTTAGTTATACGTGCGGTCTTCCGTAAGCCTTAATCCATCGTAGACACTTGGTCAACTGTGGTTTAGGCTTTGGAAAATTAATCACAGTTTGTCACAGAGAAGTTTACCGAATTTTAACGTGTGGCTGCAACACGCTTCCATGTACGAGGAGTCGACTCGCTGTCTTTTTTTCCCCCAATCTTAGTTAATGAATGCGAGTTTGTGTAAAACCAGCGGTCATTTATTTAAATATTGGTATTTTTATTGAAAAAATGTGAGTGGCTCCATCGCTATGTGGGATTTATGGGTTGTTTTCACTGACGTCATATTTTTTGCTGAATTACCCACACACCACTGCGCGCCGCCATTAAACCTCCCTACCTAACGCGTGTTGTAGCCTCTGGAATGCTCTCCGTTACGGTTTGTGTTTTAGTGTTTCACGGGTGTCTCAGGACTCAAGTACACAAAAGAGGACTTGCTCACCATCAGAGAGCCTTCTTCTGACTTTTCTTTCGACAGCTCTCGCCAACTCGCTGAAGCTTTTTTCAGAGTTGCTCCTCGGTGCGCTCTTCAAAGACTCGCACTGAAGGGGCTTGTAATCCAGGATACAAGTCCGCCTTCGAAAGTGGGGACATCGTCTAACGCTTCCGACAAAAGACTTTGGACATTCTGCGGCTCTGTGTTTCACGGAGACTTGGCTTTGTGGACAAGTACCTGACGCTGCTATCACGCTGCCCGGCTTCAACCGCTATCGTGCTGATCGTGTCGCCAAGCTAACAAGCTTAATCGATACTCTTTTCAGAAGGCCAACATTATAATTAAGATCGTTTTTTGTTAGTCACTTGAAAGATTGGAGAATTTTGTGAAATACTGGATTTGTTTATTCCTTTTTCTTTCTGCTATTGTCATCAAATTTATAACAAATAAACATTTCGCTTTGCTTGTGGTGAACTAATATACAGGTTTTACTTTTTGGAAAAAAATGGAATAAATGGAGTTTGCCTCGTTGTTAAAAGAATAATATTCCACCGACTTTCGTTTTCCATGTTAGTATACAGGTAAGTGCCCATATATATTTTTTTATGTTATGCTAACACGGAAAATGAAAGGGGGTGAAATATGAAAAACCCATCAAAAATAAGACTGAACTAACCATTTACAAAGTGTCTTGAGCCGACAAGTGTCCAATCCCACTGCTCCTCCTTTGTGATGTCTGTCACAGAGTAAAAGATCAAGGGAATAATACTGCACCTTTGTGACGCAGTCCTGAGTCCCATGATGTGATTATGCCAGTTAGCCTTATAGTCAGTCTGGGCTTGATATGCTGTCGGTCGCGTCTTCAGTAAATGCAGTTAGAAACATAATGTCGTCCACCTTGCGTATGTATGAGTAACAAGCTCAGGGATAAAAAAGAACGCCCAATAATGAAAAAGAATGACCAAGCCACAAAGATCCACCCACTACAAAAATATTTATTTTAAAGTATATATTGAGGAATATTTATGTGTAACTGTAAGGCACGCACCTTGCATAACCGCATGAGCCAATATTGCACAACATAATTATAAACATTTTTTGTAACTATATGAGTTCACGTTGATGATCACTAAACACGCTACAAATGAAAATACACACCTGGGCTGTGTCACTCACGTCAGTGGATTTATCCAACTGCAGTGAGAAACACTCACAATCTCCGATATCCTTTCACATATCAGCCATGGCTTCACAGCGCTGTATAATGCACTCCGTTATAGCTCCAGAGATTTTATTGAATATAATATTCCCACCTTATTTTCAAAAGATCGGAACAACGAGTCAGCTATGCCTCTTTTAACATCTCTCTGTCTTGGAAGGACTTCTTGTTATTAATGATGATGTGATGAACCTGGAACAGTGCTTCGGTGGCGACTTTTGCTGTTGAACTATATTGTGTGAAAAGTGACTGCTGTGCGGCCAATTGGGATTTTAGTTCGTTCACTTTTCTCATTCTCATCTTGCTTTTCGAGGGAATGTTGGTGTCGTATTTTCCATAAACAGTTTGAAAATGCCGCTCCACATTTCACTACACTGGCAGATGAGGCAAACGCGCTTCGAAAATGACATCGTGAAAAATAAGTCTGCCTCCCATTCTGTATGAAAGTGATCCGTTTTTGTCTTCTTTACTCCAGCATCCATTTCTTTAAAGATTTCTTAAGCGAGGGCTTAAAATAGGGGGGAATTCGCCGACTAGCGTGTTTTCCTGTGCTGTTGTTATTTGCACATGCGCGGTGATCCAAAGGTCAGAAAAAACGGCTGTCTTTTTTTTTTTTCTGGCGGCACGCCGTCACAATCAACCAAAACTGCCGATCACGGTCAACGCATTGAGCACACCTGCTCTATGTCAAGTGTTTCTCATTTTTCCACGTACCTTCGTTTATTATTACCTGCTAAATCTTTAACGGTGTCGGACAAAACTCTGGGTGTCATGCTACAAGACATATTTTCGTGTCATCTCCATTCAACTTAGCATTGAACAATTCTTTGTTTGACCAGCAATATGGCCAGTCACGTGATTTCGGTGACGTAAGTGCACGAGCTCGATTAAAACTGCACCCGTTATCCGCGAGGGTGTAAGGAACGTAAACCCCGTGAATAACGAGAGAACACTGTACGACAGACAAATTCCTCATGTGTTTTTGGCATACCTGGCAAATAAACATGATTCTGATTCTAGTTGTGAACAAAAGAAAACTAAATAATTTCTTGGGAATGTGGGGAACAGAGGTATTTGTTGTGATTTTCCTGTTTTGAGTGGTTTAATTTTGAAGGTCCTCTGCTTCGATGTGTTTTTATTTCCATGACAGAACAGAAAGTTGTTTTCTTGGGTGATGCTGAAGGATTGAAGAGCTAAAACAGAGAAAATTGTTCAAGATAAAGGATTGTTATTAAATGATTAAAAGTTTGGTTAAAAAAGGGAGACAAGCTCTCACGGTGGTCATCGGAATGGCAGATATTCAAGGCCATTTGACCATCAGTATTCTTGACCTTAATTTAAACCAGCCTGCTACAACACACTAATTTTTAAAAATTCTTCATTATATTAAATTGATCAAAATTCGGGGATATTGCCGTAGTAATGTGAGTGTGCAACAGGATATGATCGCAATGGAAAGTATCATACCAACTTGAACAAAGCGATGAAACTCAAGCAACATTTTTTCTTTTCTCTTAAAACTTGTCAAATTGGAGGTGGGGAAATTCCGGCCGACGGTGACTTTATCGAAAATATGAGTTAATACTGCCCTTTGAGTCAATTCCTTTCCCCACACCAGCTATGCAGTGAATTTGGTCCGGAATGTTCCACAAAGACGGCTCGATATTGGCGGTGAAAAGGTGGCACGTTTTCAAGTGCAATTCATAATTGACCAAACTGATTGATAATGTTGAAAATGATCCACAATTTCATTGTAATGAGGAAAAAATAAGACAATTTGTAAATTAATAATGAACCATTTAAACTCCTTCCCCATTTCAGTTCTGGATTTTTTTTTTTTTTTACTGGTGGCTAAAACGAAGCCCATTTGGACTTACTTCCATCCTGAATATTTGTCCTCCCTCATTACATCAGTCATTTTATCAGTGGCTGTCTGCCGCAGTTGTGAGTTACTTAGTAATAATAGCAGCCATTTCTTCTGCTACAGAGTGCAGTTACAATTGAAGTTAAATCTAGCAAACAAATTAAATTTGAGGACTTTGTGTTTGTCATTTGTTTTGCAGATGTCAGTGAAAATCTTCATCCAGAACGGCAGCAGTCTATTTCCTGTCACATCAAAGAGGAAGATGAGGGTGAAGAGGTTCAGCACATCAAAGAAAATGTGGAAGAGGTCCTACACATGAAAGAGGAAAAGCAGGAGGGAAGCATCCAGGTTCCATCCACTGGTGTCCATTTGAAGAGTAAATATGAAGGTGAAAGTGAGGAGAGACGAGGAGGGGAGCTTCCAAGCAGGAACAGCTCAAGTGATGGAGACCTTTGTAAAAGATCACAAACAGATGGTCATGATGATGATGATGATGGGCAGTCAGAAGGTGAATGCCGGAAATGTTATCAGTGTAGGAAAACTTTTGCTTCTTTGAGCAGTTTGAAACGACACATGAAAATACACACAGGTGAGAAACCATTTGCATGTTCAGTTTGTGGTCAAAGATTCACTCAGAAGGAACACTTAAAAACACACAAGAACACACACTGGTGAGAAACCGTTTTCCTGCTCAGTCTGCGGTCAAAGGTTTGCTCAGAAAGGATATTTAAAAATACACACAAGAACACACACTAGTGAGAAACCTTTTTCGTGCTCAGTTTGTGGCCAAAAATTCACTCATAGGTATGATTTACAAATACACACAAGAACACACACTGGTGAGAAACCGTTTTCCTGCTCAGTTTGTGGTCTAAGATTTTCTCAGAAGGGACATTTTAAAACACACACAAGAACGCACACTGGTGAGAAACCCTTTTCTTGCTTAGTCTGTAGTCAAAGATTCGCTCAGAAGGGATATTTAAAAATACACACAAGAATACATACTGGTGAGAAACCTTTTTCATGTCCAGTTTGTGATAAAAGATTTACTGAGAATGGAAAATTAAAAATACACACAAGAACACACACTGGTGAGAGACCTTTTTCCTGCTCAATTTGTGGTAAAAGATTCTCTGTGAAGGGAACCTTAAACAAACACACAAGAATACACACTGGTGAGAAGCCTTTTTCCTGCTCAATTTGTGGCCAAAGATTTTCCCAGAAAGGATCCTTAAAGGTCCACTGTCGTGAAATGCATGACTTTTAGTATGTTATTAATGAAAAAACGGCAGCCGGTATTTTTTTTTTTCACCACTAAACCTGATTTTGACGTACATGGCTTCTCGTAACACCTGCCATGAAAATAATATCGAGGGATTTGTTTTCGAGCAGCAGGAAGTGACAAACAGCAGCACACTCAAGTGGTCTCATATGTTTATACTAGTTTTGCCTGCTGGAAGGTAGCTTGTTGTTCCTTCGTGTTAGCCAAAATGCTGGCTCGTTATGTTGTTGGATATTGCTCGAACACTCGGGAGGATAGATTCGCTCTTCATACTTTTCCAAAAGACCCAGTTCGTAATGAAAGATGGTGGGGGACATTGAACCGGAACAGAATATACACATTGCCTGAGACTTGTCGTGCTGTTGGTTGTTACAACAGACGAGACAGATATTTAAAGAGATCAATCTATGGAATACCAGCTGAAAAGACCAGAAAAGATCGATGGATTCCAGCAATTAAACATGATGGATGGTGCCCAACCAAAATACACATGCGCATGTGTAGCGATCTCTCCATTTCAGGTAGGAATTATTCTTCTCAATCTCAAATTCCCAAGAAGTATTTATAATGCCAAGTTAGGTCATTTGAGAACAATGCGAATAATTTTTTTTTAAAAAAGACAGGGCGTCATCTCCAATATACACAGAAGCATGTTGCTGCCAACCTCTCGCCTACAGACTTTTTTTTTTCCCTTTTTTGAATAGGCATTGTTCTCAAATGAGTCCAATGTGTGTTTAAAAAAAAAAGAAAATAAACCGGTCACACAAAGGTTTACGTGGGTTAACGTGTGGCCGCAACACGCTTTGTGTATGGAGGAGCCGACTCAGTCTTGTATTTTTTAATGCATTGTTCTAAAATGAGCCAACTTGGCATGATTAGTACTTTTTGGGAAACGCTACGGAGAGCTTGTCCCCCCCCCCCCCCAATCATAGTTAATGAATGCGAGTTTGTGTAAAACCAGTTTTTTTTTTTTTAATTTAAATATTGGTATTTCTATTAAATACAAGCTGAAAATTTTGATGGATTCCAGCAAAAGTTAACGTGTCGCTGACCATCACTATGTGGGATTTATTCCTGATGAGAACAGATCCAGCAACAAAGTATTCGTATGCGTCCAGATTTTTATACGCTTTCAAACTTTTCCGTGTAAATCTCAATGATTTACTCACCAGATACATGTGTATATCCAGTTGTCCAAGACGAGCAGAAGCGAATTAACTGTCCAATTTCTTATCGGCAAAAACATCGATTTTGGCATTAAATACGGGTTCTCTATGTCAAGTTTATCTAATGTTTCCATTTACCGTTGTTTATTTTCACATTCCAAATGTCTGACGGTATGGGACAAGACTCTGGGCGTCGTGCTACAAGACATTTCCGTGTCGTCTCCAACCAACTTAGCATTGAGCAATGCTTAGTTTGAGCGGCAATAGGGCAAGTTAAACAACAATCACTTAGGTGCACGAGCTCTCTACAGCTACTAAAAAGAACAATAGTTTGGAGGGGGGGGGGGGCGTAATCAGTAAGTCAGGGATGCTAAGTGTGTCGATGTGCGCATCGTACGGCTTCCGTGCAGCAGACACTGAAGGACTGCCGCCGCAGGCCTTGCGGATCGCCACCAGCCTTGTCAACATGGCTTCACCCGGGGTGGCTCGTTGCGGCGCCGGGCCGCGGTGGTTCATCTCCGCTGCAGAGGTGGATCGGGTGGGGAAGGGAGACGGCTTGGCTGCGGCAACGTCGTTGCTCGCGGGCGGCGTTATTTTTCTCAACGCCGCAGAGGTGGATCAGACATGGAGGCGGTTTGGCTGCGCAGTCGTCGTCGCTCCCTGCGGTGTCGTAGGAGAAAGGAGAAAAGAGAGGATGCCAAGGAGGAATTTACCACTAGCAACGGCTAGCAGGTGCACTTGCTTTCTTAGCAAGAGTTTAGGGCAGATTTGCTGCATTCTTTGTCATCCACATCTTGCGGTAATTGTAAGTGACACATCTTATATTTTTATTTTAATGTATTTTTTTATATGAAGTACCAACTCCTATCCATTTCTGAGCCGCTTATCCTCACGAGGGTCATGGGAATGCTGAAGCCAATCACAGTGGTCATCGGAGATTTTGACTTTTAACGGTGAAATGCAACTTAAATCGAAATTTGAGTTAAGTCGCTACTGTGGGAACGGATCTCTGTCGTAGACCGAGGACTCCCTGTACCACCTTTTATTATTCTTTGACCCATAACAAAGGTCTCTTGTCCCTAAACGGCAGATGATCGGATTTGGGTTTATCTGATCTGCAAAAGCTAAAATATTGGGGTAATTAAAAATATCTATCCATCCATCCATTTTCTGGGCCACCTATCCTCACAAGGGTCACAGGAGTGCTGGACCCTATCACATATCTTTGGGCAGGAGGCAGGGAACACACTGGACTGGTTGCCAGCCAATCACAGGGCACAGAGACAGACAACAGTCACATGCACAATCACACCTTGGGGCAATTTGGAGTCTTGATAAAGAAGTTATTACTATGTTAGTTATCATGATAAAAGTATATCATTACTACTATAGTTGCTGTTAGGATTGTTTTATCATGCGTTTGTTTATGTTAGTCTTAGTCTGAATTGTTCTCTTTGTGAGCTGCTTGCGTGTCTTGAAGTGTGACCCAGTGACACCTGGGAGGCGATGCCCCCCTGCCGACCTCAAGCTGATGCCCCTGAACACTGGGAAGCGATGTCTCCATCCTGGCCTCAGCGTGTTTCCTTTCTGATCTTAAGCAGATACTCCTCAACACCGGGAGGAGATAATGCCCTTTTATCGCAGGAGGATACCCCCAAATGCCATAAACATGTCTTTAAACAATGCCCTCCTTTTTCTCTTGTGGGTTTATCAGGACACTCTTGCGGCCTTGAAGAAACATGTACCTTAGTGTTTATGTGCTGTTGGTGTAGCCATCTGTGTCAGCATTTTCACTGTATAACCATGTAACCCTTTGATCTGAGAATGCAATAAAAGAAAAAGAGCAGACAGGGACTACAACTTTGGCAGTCTGAGGTAGCGCACTCTCACAGTGTGTCCTCCGTCTGTCCCGAAAAGACAATTTTGGTTGGTTTGACTTCACTCTCTACAGTCCTCAGGCTTGTCTTAGCTGTCTTTCTAGGAACATCTCTGACAAGACAATTATTAATTGGTAAACTATTTATTAATTTAAAATTTATTCAAAATACACAAGATGGGACCATTATTCAAATTCAACAAACCTTTTCACCCAGATCAGAAAACTGTGTTTATTTACTTTTTTGCATTAAATGTGGAATAAAATGTGTAGGTGAAACAAAAAACTCATTATCTCCACGGATTACACAACACAGGTACAATCTAAAAAATGAAAAAGAAATAGACACACCCTTAGTGCAACATTTCATAAAACAAGGCAATGACTCATTAAGAATGGCAATAACAATGACCAAAAAAAAACTTGGACTGGACTCAAAAAGAAAGAAAATGCAAATAAAGACAATAGATTTACAAACGTAACCAAACAACCTCATGGCCTAAACAAAAAATACAATTAAGATGTGTTTTTTTTTACATGACTGACCATTGGACTCACTATTTAAACTCCACCACCCTCTAAATCTACATCAAGAGAGGGAAAAGGGGACCCGTGTCCTTTGTCACACAGGATGTAATGGTCCTCGCGAAAAACTAAACTAACTGAACCCCAATATCGCTTACAAAGCAGAGAACTGTCATTCATACCATCATTCGACCTGGAACACGATCAGAAAACACAATTTCAATTAGATATCCAAAACTGCCATTGCAGATTAAAATTAGCCATTCATTTAAAAAACACACATCAAAGTGATCGACAACCCTGTATGGCTGCGTCCTTCTGGATGCCGGCTATGCAGAATATGCCACATAAAATCCAACAGATGGTAACGGACGATGTAGAGATAATAAACACACATTTTATTCCTAAAAAAGAAAGGTACAACTTAACACCGGTGGAGATATGTGCACTGAGAGAGCTAATGCACGGCAAACAAATAGTAATCAAGGCCGCTGACAAGGCTTCAGCGATTGTGGTGTTAGGGAGAGACCAGTACATCATGGAGGTACAAAGACAATTGAATGATAAAAATTATTAAAAAATGTGATAAACCCATATTTTGGGAAACAATGCCAAAAGTTGCAAAAATTGTTCAGGAATTAAAAAAGAAAAATTTCATCAGCGATAAACAATTCCGTGATTTAAAAGGGGAATCGGAAATGAGAGAACGTCGGTTTTATATTTTGCCAAAAATTCATTAATATCCTAAAAAATAGACTGTGCCATTTGAGGTCCCTCCAGGCAGACCGATTGTTTCAGACTCCAGCAGTGACACATACGCCACGGCGGAATTTCTTGATTACTATTTGAATTCACTGTCGACAAAACACCCATTGTATGTGAGAGATATGTATCACTTCATTGAGATAATAAAAAACAGAATAAAAGAAAATTTCTTCTTCTTCTCAAAGGACGTTGAGAGTCTGTACACCAACATCCCCATCCAGACAGGGATGGATAGTGTTAAGAAGATCATGGAGAGATATCCGGATCCAAACAAACCCGATGTGGAACTAATTACAATTGCTAGAAATCTGATCAGAAATGATTTTGTGTTCAATAATGAATATTATTTAGAAATTAAAGGGACAGCCATGGGGAAGAAATTTGCCCCAGCCTACGCAAATATTTTCATGGCTATATGGGAAGCGGATGTTTTCGCTAAATGTGACAAAAAAACAGCCCACTACATTTGAAATTTAGATGACACTTTTGGAATTTGGACATATTCGGAAAAAGACTAACCAATTTGTGAATATTTTGAAATCTCATGACTCCTCTATTCAACTCAAAACAGAGACAAATCTTCAAACAGACTTTTTTGACACCATGGTTTTCAAAGGACCTCACTTTCAAGATGACGATAAATTGGATATTAAAGTGCATTTCAAAGTCACAGACACATGCTTTGGTACACAAAACGAGTTTTCACCCAAAACATATGTTCCCGGGCATTGTGAAGTCACAGATTTTGCGATTTGAGCGCATTTGTGCAAAGCAAGTGTATTTCCATCAGGCCATGAAAATTTTGTTTGGGGTTTTACGGAAGAGGGGGTATGGAAGGTCATTTCTGAGATGGTGTTTGAAAACCTTCATACAGAAGAAAGAGAAACCCTAAGCCTAACCCTTGATTACCTCTTACTTCACAGTTGGGAAACTTTTGCACAAGAAATTAAAGACATTTCCGCAAACATGTATAAACAACGACAATTGGCCAAGATTTAAAAGCAGGATCAGCATCTCGAAGGAACAAAAATCTGACGGATCTATGAATTCAAGCGAAATTATCAATGTTGAGAATGGGACAATCACGACAATCAAACACTTCACGAAACACAAGTTTGTGACAAATGCTGCCGATAAGACGATTATTAAAGTACAGCAAGCGTTCAGTCTCAACTGCATCCATCTTATTTTCTGCAAAAAATGTGGAATTTCCTACATAGGTGAAACTTAACCCTTAAACCCTAACACATTATTGACACGGCTTGCACAACACAGGTACAACATTACACAAAAAGCACACACAAATAGCTCTCGTCCAACATTTCATACAACATGGATTAAAGGCGGTAGGAATCACAGGTTTACAAAGAAATAGCACCTGGACAGCGAAAGAAAGAAGGACCATGGAACGGAGGTGGATATATCGATTGGACACTAAAGTACCAATTTACCTTGTCACCTTCCCCAAACCCAATCCCCAACCATAAAAATACCCCAATAGCTAGCGCCGGAGGCCGGAGGGGCCAGGGGCGAAGGACGATCGGGGCGTAGTCTGCCGACATGGAACATTGGGTGCACCCTCATGGAACTGGGCAGTCTGAGTGATACGGCGACCGGGTTAATGATTTTGGTGATTGGGAACGGACCAACGAACCTGGGAGCAAGTTTGCGGGATTTCATCCGCAGCGGGAGATCCTTGGGAGAGAGCCACACTTTCAGCCCCACCCTGAGTTCAGGTGCGGCTCTCCTCTTGAGGTCCGCTGCGGACTTGTAGATGTTGCCCATGTGCAGCAGCGTCCTCCGGGCTGCCTCCCAGGTTCGTTTGCAGCGCCGTAGCACTGCAAGGGCCGACGGCACCGTGGAGTCTGTGGCCAGGTAGGGTAACAGAGAGGGAGGATAGCCGTGCACAACGTGGAGTGGAGCCATACCTGTTGAGGCGGAGGGTAGGGAGTTGTTGGCGTACTCAACCCATTTGAGGTGCTGGCTCCACGTGCTCTGGTCCCTAGAAGCTAAGCATCGAAGGCCTGTCTCTAATTCCTGATTTACCCTCTCTGTTTGGCTGTTAGACTTCGGATGATGGCCCGAAGTTAGACTAGTCGAGGCGCCGATGAGGGTGCAGAATTCCTTCCAGAAGCAGGCGCTGAATTGCGGACCTCCGTCTGAGACGATGTCCCGGGGGAACCCGTGGTAGCGGATGACCTCGTCCAACACCAGCTGGGCTGTCTGCTTGGCCGACGGGATCTTCAGAAGTGGCACGAAGTGAACCATCTTGGAGAATCGGTCTACTACAGACAGCACAACTGTGTTTCCCTGAGAGGGCGGTAGGCCGGTGACGATGTCCAACGCGATGTGTGACCACGGGCGGAAAGGGATGGACAGAGGCCGCAACTCAACCATTGGTCGTAAACGGGACGTCTTATTGTCCGCACACACCAGACAGGCATTGACGAATTTCTTCACGTCTTTGCTGAGGTTGGGCCACCAGAATCTCTGTTGGATCACAGAACGAGTTATTGCCATACCCGGGTGGCAGACCGTCTTGTTCGAATGGGCCCAGTTGACGACATCTCCCCGAAGTGATGGAACGACGAACAAGCGATCAGACGGACAATCTGCAGGCGGCGGCGTCCCTCCCAGGGCCTCCTTCACCCGCGACTCGACCGCCCAGGACACAAAGCACCCCTCTGGCAGGATAGGAGCTGCAACTGACTCCGTGCGCTCCCCCTCATGGATCCGTGAGAGGGCGTCCGGCTTGCCGTTCTTGGAACCTGGGTGGAAGGACAGAGTGAAGCGGAAGCGGGTGAAGAAGAGAGCCCACCTGGCCTGGCGGGGGTTCAACTGCTTTGCGGTCCTCAGGTACTCTAGATTTTTGTGGTCGGTGAGGACCACGAACGGTACTTGTGAGCCCTCCAGCCAATGCCGCCACTCCTCCATAGCCGTCTTGACCGCCAGCAGTTCGCGATCCCCCACGTCGTAGTTTCTCTCTGCTGGAGTTAGCTTCCTAGACAGGAACGCACACGGGTGGATCCTTCCGTCTTTGGGACTCCGCTGCGACAAGATGGCTCCAATTCCCGAGTCCGACGCATCTACCTGCACCATGAACTGGCAATCCGAATCCGGGATAATGAGGATCGGTGCGGTGGTGAAACTTGCCTTAAGATTATTGAAGGCCTCCTGGCAGGTCCGGGACCATTCGAAAATGTTGTGCGGAGAGGTGAGAGCGTGCAGAGGGGCTGCCACGGTGCTGAAGTTCCGAATGAACTTTCTGTAGAAATTTGCGAAGCCAATGAACCTCTGCACGTCCCTCCTACTGGCGGGGGTGGGCCACCGAAGCACCGCGTCGATCTTCCCGGGATCCATCCGTATCTCTCCCTCTGCCAGGATGAAGCCCAGAAAGGCCACGTATGTTCGGTGGAACTCGCAATTTTCCCATTTCACGAACAGTTGGTGCTGCAAGAGACGCTGGAGCACCTCTCTGACCTGTCGGATATGGGAGGTCAAGTCTGCTAAGAAGATAAGAATGTCACCAAGGTATACAAATACGTTTTTGTTCAGGAACTCCCGAAGCACGTCATTAATTAAAGTTTTGGAAGATGACTGGGGCATTGGTCAGTCCGAAGGGCATCACCAGATAATCGTAATGCCCCGTGGGAGTGTTGAAAGCCGTCTTCCATTCGTCGCCCTCCCGGATCCGCACCAGATAAAATGCGCTGCGCAAGTCCAGTTTGGTGAAGATCCGGGCACCTTAAAGGAGTTCAAATGCCGTAGCGATTAAGGTCAAGGGGTACCTGTTCTTGACCATGATGTCATTCAAGCCTCGGTAGTCGATGCAGGGTCGTAAAGTGGAGTCCTTCTTCTAACGAAAAAAAAACCCTGCACCGGCTGGTGAGGAAGATGGGCGAATGAGTCCAGTTGCCAGAGACTCCTCGACGTAATCCCTCATTGCATGGTGCTTCGGTCCTGTCAAAGAGAACAGTCTCCCTCTGGGAGGTGAGGTGCCTGGGAGGAGTTCGATAGCACAGTCATAAGGCCGATGCGGCGGCAGAGATTTTGCCTTAAACTTCCTTTAAATCATGGTAACAAGAGGGCACTGTGGCTAATTCGGAGGTGGTACTCAGTTCAGCAACTTGAATCCCTCCGTCCTCAGCAGCGACACACTGCTTGTGACAGTCCTCACCACATGCCATTATCCGACCCGTTGTGTCTCTTGAGCCATGGGCTCCCCAGGTTATATCACTGCTGCTAGAGTTAAAAACGTGGAAACTAATCCACTCTGTGTGCGTGTCCGGAAAGTCCATACGTAAGGTTTGTGTGCGGTGTGTAACCTGGCAGAGGAACTTGCCGTTGGCGGTGTAAGCAATACGAAGACGCTGTGTGGGGAAGGTTGCCGCATGCAACGCTTCGACCACACGGGGATTAATAAGGTTAGCGTCTGAACCGGAGTCAATGAACGCGGTCACTAAGCACGAGTGAGAGTCCGTTCCTACGGTGAGGTGCAAAAGCGACCGCCCTGACTCAGCGATAGTATATCGCACACTCAACGGCGTAGAGATCTTAAGGTCGGAGCAGCAGGAGATTAAGTGTCCAAGACGACCACAGTAGAAACAACGCCCTTCTTGTCGGCGGCGTAAGTGCTCCTCCGCTGAGCTGCCGAGCCCCTCCACTTGCTTGGGTTCCAACGTCGTAGGCAGCGTGGGCGGCTGGGAAGCGACCGGGCTGAGCCTCCCCGTCTCCTTCTCGGTCATGCTGTCCATCTACCCCTGCACGGCCAAGCGCTGATCCACCTTGAGGGACAGTGCGATGATAATGTCCAGCGAAGGCGGAAGATCCACGGCAATGAGGTGGCCACAGATCCGTGGGGAAAGTCCATGGTAGAAGGCGTCATGGAGAGCCTCCTCGTTCCACCGGCTCTCGGCGGCCCGGTTCCGGAATTCGATAGCGTGGTCTGACACACGGCGACGGCCTTGGCGAATTGTCATCAGTGAGACCGCCGCCTTGCGTTCCGGAGCCGCGTGCTGGAATACTTGGCTGAGCGCGCAGACGTCCGAGTCGCGATTCCACTCTGCAGTAGCGCATGCCTCCGCCCTCCCCGTCATGTGGGAAATGACGAAGGCGATCCGGGAGCGGTCCGTGGGGAAAGCGGATGCCTGCAGTTCGAAATGGAGGTCGCACTGCGCAAGGAAGGGCTTCACGTCACCTGAGAAACGTTCCGGTCGCGGAGCAGAGTTATGCTGGCATGGGGGGGCTCCGTAACAGGCGGAACGGGTGGACTCGGAACGACAGGCGGAGTGACCATCGTCGGCGTAGCAGCCACACTAGCTTGGGATGCTCGCCACGGCTCCAGCCGGGCACAGATCTCATGGAGACGTTGATTCGTTACCATGAGAGCAGCCTCCTGCTCAACCAGGCATCTGCTCTGGAACTGTAACGATCGGCGGATGACTTCGGAGTTGGCTGGGTCCATGTTGTGGCCAGATCGTTTTGTCACGAACGAGGCTCGAGGGCGGACCCAAATGCACCACTCCAGAGGCAAGTGTACAGAAAGCCTTTATTCGGTCTGTGGTCAATGATCAGTGACTCAGTCAGGAAAAGCAGCAGTATCAGAAGAGGCAGGCTTACAAGGATGGTCAGGGAACAGGCGAGGGTCGGTACACGATAGGTCAGGTATACAGGATTGCGGGAACGAGGCATGGGAATCAACGATCTGGCGGAGGACTTGTTGTCCCTCGTGTCCTATAAGTACTGGGTGTAATCAGCCGAAACAGGGTGCAGGTGTGTGTCGACTAATTGGCTGACCACACCCAGCCTGGGGAGGATGCCAGGAGCATGACAGCTTTAGAACCATCGCAAACAGGTCCTAGGTGAGGGAACAGACAAAGTACAACTCCAAAACCCCTATGATGACGACAAAAAATGGATTTTGGTTTCCCTTGCCTGGACTCTGGCCACCGGGGCCCTCCTCTGGAGCCAGGCCTGGAGGTGGGGCTCGAAGCTGAGCGCCTGGTGGCCGGGCCTTCACCCATGGGGCTCGAAACAGGCTAAAAGAGTAACATGGGTCCCCCTTCCCATGGGCTCACCACCTGTGAAAGGGGCCATCAGAGTCAGATGCAATGTGAGCTGGGCGGTGGCCAAAGGCGGGGACCTTGGAGATCCGATCCCCGGCTACAGAAACTAGCTCAAGGGACAGGGAATGTCACCTCTCTGGCAGGGAAGGAGCCCGGGTTGGTGCGTGAGGTTAAGAAGTTCCGACTAGATATATTCAGACTTGCCTCTACGACTACTTGGGCTCTGGCACCACTCCTTTTGAGAGAGGTTGGACTCTGCTTCACTCTGGAGTTGCCCACGGGGAGAGACGCTGGGCAGGTGTGGGTATACTTATTGCCCCCCGGCTCGGGGACTGTATGTTGGTGTTTACCCCAGTGGATGAGAGGGTAGCCTCCCTCCGCCTTCAGGTCGGGGGACGGGTCCTTACTTTTGTTGTTATGCACCAAACAGCAGTGCAGAGTATCCACCCTTTTGGAGTCCTCAGAGGGAGTGCTGGAGAGCGCCCCCTCTGGCGACTCCATCATTCTGCTGGGGGACTTCAACGCCCACGTGGGCAATGACAGTGAGACCTGGAAGGGCGTGATTGGGAAGAACGCCCCCCCCCCCCCCGATCAGAACTCGAGTGGTGTTCTGTTATTGGACTTCTGTGCTCATCATGGATTGTCCATAACAAACACAATGTTCAGGAATCAGGGTGTTCACATGTCTACTTGGCACCAGGACACCAAGGTCACAGTTCGATGATAGACTTTGTCACATGTCTTGGACACTCTGGTGAAGAGAGGGGCGGATGAGGGCCCCGGGGATGGATGAGATTCGCCTGGAGTTCCGAAAGGCTCTGGATGTTGTGGGGCTGTCCTGGTTGATACGCCTCTGCAACATCGCGTGGACATCGAGGACAGTGCCTCTGGATTGGCAGACTGGGGTGGTGGTCCCCCTTTTCAAGAAGGATGACCGGAGGGTGTGTTCCAACTATAGAGCGATCACACTCCTCAGCCTCCCTGGTAAGGTTTACTCAGGGGTACTGGAGAGGAGGGTCCGTCGGGAAGACGAGTCTCATCTAACCCTAACCCTAACCCTTCAGGAGGAGCAATGTGATTTTCGTCCTGGCCGTGGAACAGTGGACCAGCTCTACACCCTTGGCAGGATCCTCGAGGGTGCATGGGAGTTCGCCCAACCAGTCTACATGTGTTTTGTGGACTTGGAGAAGGCATTTGACCGTGTCCCTCGGGGAGTCCTGTAGGGAGTTCTTCGGGAGATTGGGGTACTGAATCCCCTGATAAGAGCTGTTCGGTCCTTGTACGACCGCTGTCAGAGTTAGTATCTAACCTAACCCTAACCCAAGTTAGGGAAACTCTTGCACAAAAAATTAAAGGCAAATTTCCTCAAAAATTTACAAACAACAATTGGCCAGGATTTAAAAGTCATATCAGCATTTCAAAGGAACAAAAATTTGAAGGACCTATTAATTCGAGCTAAATTACCAGTGTTGAGAATTAAGCAGTCACATCACCAAAACAAACATTTCATTAAACGCAAATTTGTGAGAAATGCGGTCGAGAAAACAATCATTAAAATACAGCAAGAGTTTAGTCCCAACTCATCCAACTGCATCTATTTGATTTTTTTGCAATAGATGTGGGATTTCCTACGTAGGGGAAACTTGCAATACATTATTGACACGGCTTGCACAACACAGGTACAACATTACACACAAAAAGCAGACACAAACAGCTCTCATCCAACATTTTATACAGCATGGATTAGAAGCGTTACGAATCACAGGCTTACGAAAGAACAGCACCTGGACAGATAAAGAAAGAAGGACCATGGAACGGAGGTGGATATAAAGATTGGGCACTTAAGTACCAGGGGGATTAAATTTAATTTGAGGCCTGAACCCCAAATTGACTCAATTTACCTAGTCACCTTGCCCAAACCCTTACCCCATCCACAAAAACACCCCTCCCCAAAACCCTAGCATTAGAACACCTGAAGCCCAACCATAGCTTTAGCACAAGGGCTTACAACCTACCCCTCTCTAAACCTTAACCCTAGCCTGGGGAGTACCCCTACATTCTAATCCTCTTCCCCAAAACCCAAACCCTAACCACAACTATCTCTCTTTGATCTTTTATATATTTTTTGATGTGGGATAACTTGCCTTTTGGATTTATTTGGTTGTGTTGATGGACTGGTTCCCAATGAAAAATGTAAATAAAGTTACAATTTACTATAAAATAGATGGACAGCACGGTACCGCAACTGTAAATCATTGGCCTCACGGTTCTGAGGTCCAAGTTTCATTCCCAGCCGTACCTGTGGAGAGTTTTCATGTTCTCCCCCCGTGTCTGTGTAGTGGTTCTGCGTTGTGTATTTTTTTTGGATGATTAATGAGAAGACACGCACGCTGGGTGGTCTCATCCTGGTTTAATCTTCTGTCTGTATTATAAAAGAGACAGATTCAGAGATGTTCACAGATTTCTCTTCACAATTACTCTCAAACTCTTACGTTCAGGATTCTCACAAACAAGAGGAAATATATCACAAAAACAAATAACATCTGATTTACATTGCAACAGATGAGAAGAATATGAAAAAACTTGCATAAACTCGCATAGCTGTTTTATAAAGGAGACACATTCACGGATGTTCATAGATTTCTCTTCACAATTACTCTCAAAACTCTGCAAAATCAAGAACACAGTCACTATGCGGCTTCTGCTGACACTCATTCACACCGCACAAAACACATGGCCACCTACAAATGATGCACATGGACCTCGACGTCTCCACTCCTCCAGCGAGCGAGTTTATGTTTGAAATTAATGAAACACATTCAACACCGTGCCACTGTGACTAAACCTGCTTTGCAAACATTTTAAACTAACTAATATTCACATTCTACAACAAAACAATCAAAACATGAGAACGAAATGTGTATCTTCCACCAGGAATTTCACAAACAAGAGAAAGTATTTCTTCCCGCCACACGATAAATGTGGCTTCAAAATAAAGCACGCAGCCTACTTTCTGTGTTTCTCAGATCTTCCAACAATTCAACGGCATTTTCCCTCTACAATGAACATTTTTAACACACAATGACGTTAAAAAGAACAAAAAAGAATAAATGACAGAGAAAGTGCTGCCTTTCAAAATAAAACTGCGCTTCCGCATCCTGTTCCTATTAGAGCACAACAGCATCACACCATTTCATAAACTCAATAGTAGGTGGTATAATTGGCAACCAAGACAAGTCTCTGACATGCCCGACCAGTGAATCAGTGTCAAAAAAGATTGCACTCTATTTGTCATTGAAGTCAGGAGTGGGCAATTTTCTCCCATCTTTGAGGGGAGGCTTTTTTTGCTCATGAGATGACCAAAACCCTAAATTCATGCAGTCTCAGAATATAACAACAGGCAGGGAGTATCCAGAGTTGAATTGGAGACCTTGTGATCTGCAGAGAAATGCTCTACCAGTGAGCTATACCCCCAAGTCTTCTTGCTACCTCTTAGTTCTGTAGACAATTCAATTTTCATCATTCATTCCAGGTTTGAAATCTGTATGATTGAGAACTGTTAGTATCATAGGATTTGTGCCTACCCGCTGCACTAGATCATTTTAGTTGAATTCCTGTTTGTGTTTTACTTCTGACACTCACGTCTCCTGTAGATGTGCTTTAGGACCCTTCCATTGTTCTTGGTCCCTGGACTAAGCTATTGAAAAGTCACTTCTGTGGTGCAAGTCGGACCCTCAAGTTTCTTAGTTCACATTGGGGTCATTTCCGTTACAGATCGAACATTGGTGAAAGTCAAAATGGTGTCAGTTGTGACCATAGTAAACACACTCAAAGTGGTGAAGACTGAGCAATGGTAACGCTTCTCAGTTATTTTCAGCAGTTGCTTCACGAATACAAACATCAACGGTGAAATTTTGAATGACGACAAACTTGGAACAAGTGCACATTTGGATTTTCACCCAATAACTTAAAGTTTACACCGCAGTGACAAATGAAACATTCCTGACAAAAGCAGAAATCAGTCAAATGCCCGACCAGTCAGCGACAACCCCATAGTATGTCTTTTCCAGAGGAATGGCATGCTAATTTAAACCAGAACCTTTAATATCCATCAGAATGCCCAAGAAATGACCCTGATGTGATTTGAACACATAACATTCTGATCTGAAGTCAGATGCGCTACCGTTGCGCCTCTTTCCGTAGAGTTGTAAGCCAATCGCAGGGCACATAGAGACGGACAACAGTCACACTCACAATCACACCTTGGGGCAATTTAGATTGTCCAATTAATGTTGCATGTTTTAGGGATGTGGGAGGAAACCGGAGTGCCCGGAGAAAACCCACATTAAGAAGGGGAGAAAATGCAAATGGTTCAAATACATTGCTTCTCAAATATTTTCTGTTAGGAACGCCTCTAAAAAGAAGAAAAATATTGTGACCCCCCCTGCCCACCCGCAGCCCCTGCGAGTACAGTATAGTACTACTATATAATATTGAAAATAAAGGCTAATCTAATCAATTCCTTATAAACTTTTGAGAAAGTACAAAAGCAAGACAAAGCTCAGACTTCAATGAAGAAGGCATTTATTGTTGTGAATCATTTTCTTCAATGTCCCACATGGCCCACTAACCGCGGCATCGCAACGAGACCCCCGAGTTTTTTTTTGGGACTTGAAAACTGCACTTCTCACAGCCACAATTAATCAAGAAGCATACTGCAAGAACAAGGTGCACAGAAATTAAAAACATCACTTGTCATACTGGCTGTTGAAATTTCCAAAGAGATCTCTTGGGAGATTTCAATCCCGGGACCCCATTGAGTCCTGTTCTCCTTGAGAAGTATAACCAAAGTACAAATAACCCACAAAGAAGAGCACATGACTTCATTCTTTGTCACATGGGCAACAAGGGTGTTTTAAATTAAGGAGATAATCACATATTTAATTGATCATTTGGCTGGCACCCAAAACAAGAATCATTTGCCTTCAACCAACACAGGAATGTTCAATGACCCCTTTGCTTGCTACGAGGTCCACCTTGCACAAATGAGCAACTACAGATCACATAGTTGGGCTCATCCAGGAGTTGAGCCCAGGACATCTCACACCCAATGGGAGAATCATACCGCTGAACCAACAAGCCACCTAGAGTGCTGTGTACTGTCTTTGAAAAAGCATCATACCCAATGGATAGTCTCGTCATCTCATCTGCCATCCAAACGGTGCTTATCACACTCCTCATCTCCGGCAATCACCCTGAAAGCATATCCCTCTGTGTCATTCCTTCCTCTGAGATGACTGTGGTTTTTGGTGTTCCCTGGCTTCAAATTACAAGACCACAGTAGACTGGACTCATTGAACTATCACGGGATGGAGTCCTTGCTGTCACTCCCACTGCTCGCTTTCTGCTGTTAGAGCCTCCAAAGACGCTCCACCTACTGCCGACCCAGTAGACCTCTCACAAGTTCCACAAGAATATCGTGACCTCTCACCAGTATTCAGTCAGGATTTAGCAATCGCTCTCATGAGTACGCTCACTGCTGAGGATGTCATTCCTCTGGGAAACGAATCACTCGTCGTACTCATACTTGGCAGATCAGAACCAAACGAATCAGTCTTCAGTTCCTTGGTAGACCAGTTCACGAATGAATCACTCTGTTCACTTCTCCCTCCTATTCACGACATTAACGAGGTCGATGCCATTTTACAAAGTTCACAAACACATTCCATAATGGTGCATCTCAATAAATGATAATGATGTCAAAAGTTCCATTTCAATTCAAAAAGTGAAACTCACCGAGATACATTATTTTTTTGTACATGTATAATTTTGGTTATCATAGCTTACAGCAAATGCACCACTTCTAGAAATAAAAATGTAACAACCTATTAAAATAAATAAATATATCTATTTTTATATCTACAATTCAGCCAGTAATTTCCCTTCCGAAAAGTATATTTCCAAGTGATTAATTAATATATGTGTGAGACCTGAAATCAAGTGAATTTTCTATGACCACATTCTTTTTTTTTCTGATTACCACAACTTTGGAAAGAGTTACGTGCACAGAATATTTTCAAACAACATTTTGTTATAGTGGCACTCGAAACACTTCATGTACAACGTTAGTATAGTGGACAGTACCTCCGCCTGTCACGCGGAAGACCGGGGTCCGATTCCCTGATGGGGAGCTAATATTATCCTATTTTTTGTGGGGCTCTTCTTTGCGAAAAACAAACCGAGCAGGTTTGTGTCCAAACAAGGACCTGACGCGTATCAAGCGAATATCACAACTCCAGTTCTACACGACTGAAATTGTTGCTCGTGTCCTGTCACTCAGCAGACTGCTTCACTCGCTGGAATTGCATTCGTAACTACAGTGGCCTGAAAGTGCCAAACATAATAAATTGTGAAACATTACAACCTTCCAGAAACCACAAACAAAAAAAGAAAATATTAAAATTACAAAATCAAATGGACAAAACATGAATATGGAAGTAATTCATTGTCATCAGAGTATGAATTCAAAAAGAAAATATTACAATTACAAAATCAAATACACAAAACACAAATACGGAAGTAATTCATTGTCATCAGAGTATGAATTCAAATTTTTGTCATTTTCAACATTGAAGTCCAACCCACAAATATCCATCTATCCATTTTCTTAGCTGCTGTTCCTCACCAGGGTTGTAGGATTATTACTGGAGCCAATCTGAGGAATCTTCAAGGAGGAGGCAACGTACACCCTCAACTGGTTGCGAGCTAATCGCAGGGCAGATGGAAACAGAAACCAGTCAAAAGCAATTTACAGTCTCCAATTGTGTTTTTGGGACGTGGGAGGAAACAGGAGTGCCCTGAGAAAACCCACCCAGTCACATGGACAACATGCAAACTCGACACAGCCGGGGTCACGATTTGAACCCTGATCCTCGGAACTGTGGGGCCAATACTACAATAATAATACAGATATCCCACCGTCCTGAACTTATTTGATCCATATAAATCAATTGGGCTAATTGTAGTAATATTTCAGGAGTTAAATCCACTAAGAGTAGAGATTCCATACATTTTGGTGTTGATTGCTGACAGTTTTTAGGTTCATGCATGATGCCTGCAAGGACGTGGCACACACCCACCGTGGTTTTACAAACAAATTAATAGATTTTTCCACATATTAAATAAGTGATTGACATAATTTTTGGGTACGAGCTGTTGTTCATGTGGTGCAATGATACATGACAGCAATGCCAACTTGAACAAACCTGTTTGGAAACACAAGCAAGCTGTATTCTTTTTTTCATTTTCAGAAAATTTCTTGAAAAAAAAAAGTTATTAAAAAATGGCCTATGAAGACCCATACTTTGAACACTATGTATTTTGGCCAATAGTTTAGTGGCGTCAACATCAAATAAGCAAATGAACGATTGAGTAGAAGTGTATTTGTGATCTTTGATAAATGACACTTGTTAAAACAGTGAGTTTGACTCAGTTTGCTTGTACAGTATATCAAAGACATGTTCCCCATTAAAAATGATGATGTCGCACTCTCATCACTGATGAAGAGATGATGAAAAATCTAAACTTGATATGACATGTCACACTCACAACAAACGATGGAAATTATCTTTGTGGGAAATCTGTAAAACCAAATGGCACACATAAGTTTCAGAGTTCTCATGTGAAAATATTTACACAGGTCTGTGCTAACTCTATGATTCTAATATTGATGTTTCTGGAATTGGTATGGGCGGCACAGTGGGTCAGGTGGAAAGCACTGGCCTCACAGTTCTGAGGTCTCAGGTTCAATACTGGACCTCCCTGTGTGGAGTTTGCATGTTCTCCCCGCGCTTGCATGGCTTGTCCTCCCACATACCCAAAAAACATGCAACATTAATTGTACACTCTAAATTGCCCCAAGCTGTGATTTTGAGTGTGGCTGTTTGTCTCAATATCCTCTGTGGTTGGCTGGCAACCAGTTCAGAGTGTACCCTTCCTCCTGCCCGTTGACACCTGGAATCAGCTCCAGCACTCCCCATGACTCTCGTGAGGATAAGCTGAAAAGAAAATGAATGGATGGAGAAAAGAGTCACCACCAACACATCCAGGAGGAACAAGTCATCAGGTCTTCATGAGGAAATATAAGACTCATCTTTATTTTTTTTTATTTTTCAAATTGTAAGTTTGTGCAAGAGGGAAGAAGCTGTTGGAATCTTGCATAGCGCCACTGGTGTGCAGGTCCATCAATGGGTGGACAGAAGCACCCATCAACGGTTTCCATCATGTAGGGGTTATCATGTTCGCTTTGCACGCCAAAGGTCCCTGGTTCGAGACTGGGTGGAGACAGGCCGTTCTTTTTCGTTTCTTCTAAGGTCACTGTTGTCTTGTGTTTACTCGTAATGTTGATAATCGTGAGTTGAGCACAACCTTCCATAGTTTAGTCGCGATGATGAGAACCTCACATGTTAATGGTCCATGGTTCAAAACTGTGTGTAAGCAATCCTTTATTTAGAAAAATAAATTTAATAAAACTCCCATGAAAAACATTTTTTGTCTAAGGAACTTATCTGGAAATTAAAAAAGAAAACAGCTTGATTGAGTTTCCAAACACTGCTTTGTTCAAATTGGGATTATATTTTACCTTGCTGGCATCTGTCATTGCACCACATGAACAACAGCTAGTCCCCCCAAAAAATGACAGATAGGTCTTTGTGATCTAGAGAGTACACACACACACACACACACAAACACACACACACACACACACACACACACACACACACACACACACACACACACATATATTTGTGGTGCAGTCAATTAAAAACTGAAGTGAGTGATGTGGAAATCAATATGCTAGAATTCCTGTTTTACCTTTTTTAATGAATGAAGACATGTTTATCTTCTTTCCTCAATGAGGCATTTCACTGCTTTTTTTTTAACAGATTTCTCTATCACTATTTTCACTCAAAACTACCACCCCTAAAAAAATAGTTTATCATACAACTTTCAATATGGAAAGAATGACACTTTACACTTACGACTGCATCTACCTTGAATAAGTGTCTATATAGGCCTTTTAAAGTGTAAACATTTGCCCTTGGGAGGCAAAGATAAAATACATGAACAAGAACATACAAAAATAGCTGGTCCACAAAATACAAGAATGTATATTTTTGTAATTCAATAACATCTCTCTGCCAACATTGGAAGAAGGGAGACAAGATTATTAGTATTACCCATCATTCTCTATGGCAGAAAATATATTAAGCAACAGTCACCCACTCGACAGGACCGTCAAAGAGAAGGGTCCACATGCATTTTCCAAACTCCTTATCCTCAACAAGGATCACAGCAGTGCCGGAGCCTGCCCCAGTTAACATTGGGCAAAAGGCAGAGGAGACTGTGAACTGGTTGCCAGAGAGTAGGAGGAAACATTGCAACACCCCAACTGAGTGGGAACAGATCCCACACAGCCCACATCAAAGTCAGCTGTGTGTACCACTACACCATCAGTGACCAGATGAGAATGTGCTGTCTTATGGCATCACCTTCGTGTAATTGTGATCCGTAGCGCATTTTTATGTATTTGAAGAGCTTCTCTTACAGGGAACAAAGCGTAAGAGTGTTAGTATAGTGAACAGTATCTCTGCCTGTCACGTGGAAGACTGGGGTTTTGATTCCCCGATGGGGAGTTAAATGAAGTTGACTTCTGCTTTTCGTGGGGTTCTTCTTTGCGGAAAGTAAGCAGAGCAGCTTCGTTTCCAAACAGGGACCTCACGCATCTGGAGCAAATATCACAACTACAGTACTACACAACTGAAACTGTTGCTTGCATACTAAGGAGGAGATCTTTTGTATCCCTTTCCTGACCAAAGGAAGCCTATATTCTCACGGGATGACCAGCGGCTCAGAACCACAGACGTTAAAGAGTTTGACACATTACAAACTTCATATTGAAATCCAACAGGATAAAATCGTGGAATCACACTGCGCATGTAAAGCAGGGTGAGTACTTTTTACTTGGAAAGATCACGAGTAATATCACCATAGTCTTTATAAGTGAGTGGGTGTATTCATTTGACTTGGCTCGTAATGGCACCCAGTGCTCTTTCTTAAAAGTCCAATGTGATACAAATAGGCAAATACACATTTGTCATGCATGACATCACGCATTTCCGTATCACTAACCCGACTCATCGGCATAAAACATTACACACTTCATTCAGCAGGTCAGTGATACACTAAAAAAGTGAACGTTGTTCTCCTACAATGTATAAAACACTGATAATAATTCAATCAAACTCAGAGAAGATTATTCTCCGTCACTTACCTTTGAGCATCCTTGTCCACATTAGTTGTACGTGTGCTCTTCCGCAAGCCTTACTCCATCGTAGACGCTCGTTGATCTATGGGTATGATTCTCACTTAGGGTATGAGAGGTCCCGGCTTCAAATTCCGGACAAACTCCAATACAAGTTCTTTCTTGACAATTTCCAATTGTCACAAGGTTTACTTCTCTTCCTTCTTCTAGTGCAGTGATTCTCAATGGCTTTCTGTCAAAAGCCCCCACAGGAAAAATAAAAATAAATTGCAAACCCACTCACCCGCAGCCCCCCACAGTGCATCATATTGTACATAAGACTTAGTCTAATGTAATCCTTACAAGCATTGAAGAAAGTACAAAAGAAAGACAATAATCCATTTACAATAAAGAAAACATTTATTTTTGTTCATCATTTTCACTTGGAAGGTGCTAAAAGGTTGCATGCTACATGAAAGCAAAGGCGTCATCTTTTGGCTCGTTGGTCAAGGGGCATAATTCTTGCTGAGGGTGCAAGTGGTCCCAGGTTCAAAGACCTCGGTATCTAAATCAATGAATATGAAATATGATGACATGAAATTGAAAAATAGAGATTTCTCTTATAGGATGGTGTATATTGTACCTCAAATGAAAAAGTGACAAACCAAAGGGACCACAAGGAGACACCTTTGCTTTCATGTCGCATGCAACTTTTGAGCACCTTCCAAGTGAAAATGATGACCACAAATGTTTTCTTTATTGTAATTGGATCAATATTTATGTTGTCCTTTCTTCAATGATTAACATTAAAGGACAACATTAAAATAACCTTATGTAAAATACTATGCACTGTATGGGGCTGCGGGTGAGGGGGTTTGCAATTTATTTTTATTTTTCATGTGGGGGATTGTAACAGAAAACCTTTGAGAATCACTGCACAAGACCAAGGAGCCAAAGTGTGAAACTTTTTGACACATAGTACACCATGTGATAACAGGAAATTGTCAAGAAAGAGCTTTTATTGGGACTCGCCCAGGATTTGAGCCCAACATTAACATTAATTGAGCGTGACACTAAGCGAGAATCATACCCCTAGACCAACGAAACACAGTAGTTTGAAAAGGATGGGAAATGAGAAAAATAATTTGTTGGTTTTAATACGTTTTTTGTGGAAGGAGAAATTCTTCTTCTTCTTCTTTTCCTTTCGGCTTGTCCTGTTAGGGGTCGCCACAGTGTGTCATCTTTTTCCATCCAAGCCTATCTCGTGCATCTTTCTCTCTAACCCCAACTGTCCTCATGTCCTCCATCACAACATCCATCAACCTTTTCTTTGGACTTCCTCATGCTCTTTTGCTCGGCTGCTCCATCTTCAGCACCCTTCTACCATTATAGTCACTCTCTGACCACTTCAAATGTCCAATCCATCGAAGTCTGCTCTCTCGAACCTCGTCTCCAAAACATCCAACTTTGGCTGTCCCTCTCATCAGCTCATTTCTCATCCTATCCAACCTGCTCACTCCGAGCAAGAACCTCAACATCTTCATTTCTGCTACCTCCAGTTCTGCTTCCTGTTGTTTCTTCAGTGCCACCGTCTCTAATCCGTACATCATGGCTGGCCTCACCACTGTTTTATAAACTTTTCCCTTCATCCGAGTGGAGACTCTTCTGTCGCGTAGAACACCAGGCACCTTCTGCCAACTGTTCCCTCCCGCTTGGACCCATTTCTTCACTTCTTTACCACACTCTCCATTGCTCTGTATTGTTGACCCCAAATATTTGAAGTCCCCCACCCTCGCTATCTCTTCTCCCTGGAGCTTCACTCCACCTCCTCCACCCCTCACATTTTACTTTGGCCAGTCTTCATTTATTTCTCCTTTCCAGTGCGTACCTCCATCTTTCTAATTGTTCCTCCACCTGCTCCCTGCTTTCACTGCGAATCACAAGAGCATCTGCAAACGTCATAGTCCAAGGGGATTCCATTCTAACCTCATCTGTCAGTCTATCCATTACTACCACAAACAGGAAGGGGCTGAGCGCGGATCCCTGATGCAGTCCCACCTCCACCTTAAATTCTTCTGACACACCAACGGCACACCTCACCACTGTTCTACTGCCCTCATACATGTCCTGTACTATTCTAACATATCAAAGGCTTTTTCTAGGTCTACAAATATACAATGTAGCTCCTTCTGACTTTCTCTATCCTTTTCCATGGGCATCCTCAAGGAAAATAATGCATCTGTGGTACTCTTTCTAGGCATGAAACCATATTGTTCCTCGCAGATACATACTTCTGTCCTGAGTCAAGCCTCCACTTCTGTTTCCCATAACTTCATTGTGTGGCTCATCATCTTTATTCCTCTATCATTTCCAAAGCTCTGAACATCGGCTTTGATCTTAAAAATGGGGACTAGCACACTTTTCCGCCATTCTTCTGGCACCTTCTCGCCATCACTTCTTTTCATGAAATCCACGCTGGAGACTAGGATATGCTAGACTAGTGGATTCAGGTTTTTCTTCGCTTCAACTTTGGCTTAAGATGTTTTTCATGGCAGATTTATTCAATATATTTTTTTTACATATAGGGTTGCTCACACAGTTTTGAACCAGGGACCGTTTACATGTGAGCTTCACATCATCAATACTATACTATGGAAGGTTGTGCTCAACTCATGATTAACAACATGACAACAGGTCCCTTACAAGAAACAAATAAAACAGCCTGTCTCCACCCAGGGACCTTTCGCGTGTAAAGCGAACATGACAACCACTAGACTATGGAAACCACTCATGGTGGGTTATTTCCACCCATTTATGTACATGCACACCATTGGCGGAATGCAGCCGTTCTAACAGCTTCTTCCCTGTTGCCATCAACTGACAATTCCATTGTAACAATTGCCAATTTTCCCTTGAGTCTGTTGTCACATATCTGTTGGTCCAATTCTACATTGTTCGTGCACTCACTATAGTAGTCTTGCGTTCTGTTCCTGCACTACTTGCATATCTATCGTTAAAGGAAGACTCTGCCGAAAATTCATATATACTATAAACCCTCCAATGTGAAGTAATATTATTTTTACATATATTTTGGATATTAATTGAAAATAAAAATTTAAAAGAAAGAACGTTTTTGGAATCCAAGCAAAATCTGGATACATGCCAGCTTTCAGAGCCAAACAGGAAGAAAAATCCTTGACTCCACCCCTGACGTCTCCGGTGCTAAGCATTACAGACCATTTGTTCTAGCTAAGCCAAGATGCTGACTTGTTCTGCACCAAAACTGAGAAAACGTACCCAAATTTCTCCTTCTTTAACCTCCCACGGAGTAAACCTGACAGGATACAGCTGTGGCTGTCACAGTTGAGGCTCGTTCATCAGCAGGGGAAATTTGCACGCATCTAATCACTACTACATTAGCTGCTGAGTTATTGCCTCTCGTGCTAATACTGTATAAGCAACAACATACATTATGAGGGTGGCGGAGCTGTTCAATCCCGGACTTCCTTGCTGGAGTTTACATGTTCAGGTGTTTCCCACATCATAGCAATATTCATTGCACTTTTATTAAGATACCAATTCGGGAAACATCAATATTTGAATCATAGTTGGCACAGACCTCGGCAATTAGTTTCACATGAAAACACTAAAACTTTCTGTGCGTGTGTGTGCATGTGTGCATCTGTCTGTGTGTGGGCCACAAACCCCTTGTTGTGTTTATCAGGACAATATGGAGGAGAGAATATGATCACAAACTGAACTGGGGGAAAATGTTTCTCTCCAGTGTTTCCCTCTTTTTTTCTTTTTTTTATTTCTCTTTTCTGTGCCATTTGGTTTTACAGGTAAAAATTTTCCCACAGACAGATAATTTTCCTTGTTTGTTGTCAGTGGGAGTGTCATATTATGTTCTGACTTTTTGTCATCTCTTCCTCACTGATGATAGCGTGACATCATGTCGTCACAATCTGATAGTGGACCTAAGAGGCCATTTCCGTGCTGTTCTTTTTTACTTTGGCCATTTCGCTTGGCCCACATTTGTGTTTTCTGGAATGTTAAAATGTTTCACGATTTGTTAACACAATTGACCCCTCTGTAGAAATCACGTCATCCGCGTCGCTGACCAATCAGAGGCCAGAGATCTGCATAAACCACGCCCCTTGTTGGCGTCCGCTATTACCTCAGACAACATTGCATGGTCCAGTATAGCTTTTGTTAGCGTTTTATCCGGTATTTGGGTTCTTTAACAATAGATATGGTTAAGAGGTGTAGTCACGGACTTTGTAATAGTGACGACAGGTATCCTGAAAGGCTAGTTGGTGGAGTTCAATTCGTACCCTTTCCAAATCCGAAGATCCAGTACGAAAAATGTCTTCGATGGATCAAACTTTGTGGAAGATCGTATGATCAACTTAATCCATCTAAAATCAACCGGAACAGATATGTTTGCACGAAGGTAAGCCCTATATTTCAATACATGTGTCATATAAATGAATTAGCAGTTCTTTGCTTGCCTAACATAGCTACATGTGAATGATTGACACACTTGATCTGTGTTGAGCGATATTTTGCAATGATCTGACTGCACAAACATGTCTCTGTTGGCGGCTACCGAGCTAAGCTAAACCGGACTATGTTTGCACGAAGGTATGTCCTATCTTTGATTTTCAATACATGTATCATGTAAATGAATTAGCAGTTCTTTGCTTGCATAAAAGAGCTACTTGTGAATGATTGACACACTTGATCTGTGTTGAGCGATATTTTGCGATGATCTGACTGAACAAACGTGTCTCTTTGTTGCCGGCTAGGGAGCTAAGCTAAACCGGACTAGCGAGTCCTAAAAGCTTTCGACGTGCACCGAGACACCAAGACTGAAGGAAGGATGTTTGAGGACACTAAAGTAGTGATTGTCGTACTCGGTCGGGACTTACATAGGTTCGGCACTAATTCAAGAATAATTATTGAGGTGAGCGCGTGACGTTACACAAAGAAAACAAGAGAAACAAAAAATGGGTAAATCAAGCCTCGCCTTCTTTTCCTTCATACGGCGGTTCACAAACACCTATACAGATACACATACAGATTCTGCACACAAGTGTGATAGGTAACACGAAAATGGGAAACTGTCAATGATGAATTCGTCTTTGGGTTATCTTCTTCTTTTCCTTTCGGCTTGTCCCGTTAGGGGTCGCCACAGCGTGTCATCTTTTGCCATCTTAGCCTATCTCCTGCATCTTCCTCTCTAACCCCAACTGCCCTCATGTCTTCCCTCACCACATCCATAAACCTTCTCTTTGGTCTTCCTCTCGCTCTTTTGCCTGGGAGCTCCATCCTCAGCATCCTTCTACCAATATACTCACTCTCTCGCCTCTGAACATGTCCAAACCATCGAAGTCTGCTCTCTCGAATCTTGTCTCCAAAACATCCAGCTTTGGCTGTCCCTCTAATGAGCTCATTTCTAATCCTATCCAACCTGGTCACTCCGAGCGAGAACCTCAACATCTTCATTTCTGCCACCTCCAGTTCTGCTTCCCGTTGTTTCTTCAGTGCCACCGTCTCTAATCCGTACATCATGGCCGGCCTCACCACTGTTTTGTAAACTTTGCCCTTCATCCTAGCAGACACTCTTCTGTCACATAACACACCAGACACCTTTCGCCAGCTGTTCCAACCTGCTTGGACCCGTTTCTTCACTTCCTGACCACACTCTCCATTGCTCTGTATTGTTGACCCCAAGTATTTGAAGTCGTCCACCCTCGCTATCTCTTCTCCCTGTAGCCTCACTCTTCCCCCTCTACTTTTCTCATTCACGCACATATATTCTGTTTTACTTCGGCTAATCTTCATTCCTCTCCTTTCCAGTGCATGTCTCCATCTTTCCAATTGTTCCTCTGCATGCTCCCTGCTTTCACTGCATATGACAATATCATCTGCGAACATCATGGTCCAAGGGGATTCCAGTCTAACCTCATCTGTCAGCCTATCCATTACCACTGCAAACAGGAAGGGGCTCAGAGCTGATCCCTGATGCAGTCCCACCTCCACCTTAAATTCCTCTGTCACACCTAAGGCACACCTCACCATTGTTCTGCTGCCATCATACATGTCCTGTACTATTTTAACATACTTCTCTGCCACACCAGACTTACGCATGCAGTACCACAGTTCCTCTCTTGGTACTCTGTCATAGGCTTTCTCTAGATCCACAAAGACACAATGTAGCTCCTGCTGACCTTCTCTGTACTTTTCCACGAGCATCCTCAAGGCAAATAATGCATCTGTGGTACTCTTTCTAGGCATGAAACCATACTGTTGCTCGCAGATACTTACTTCTGTCCTGAGTCTAGCCTCCACTACTCTTTCCCATAACTTCATTGTGTGGCTCATCAACTTTATTCCTCTATAGTTCCCACAGCTCTGAACATCCCCTTTGTTCTTAAAAATGGGAACTAGAACACTTTTCCTCCATTCTTCAGGCATCTTTTCGCCCGCTAGTATTCTGTTGAATAAGTTGGTCAAAAACTCCACAGCCATCTCTCCAAATTGCTTCCATACCTCTACCGGTATGTCATCAGGACCAACTGCCTTCCCATTTTTCATCCTTTGTAATGCCTTTCTGACTTCCCCCTTAGTAATCATTGCCACTTCCTGGTCCTTCACACTTGCCTCTTCAACTCTTCCTTCTCTCATTTTCTTCATTCATGAACTTAAAGTATTCTTTCCATTTATTCAGCACACTACTGGCACCAGTCAACACATTTCCATCTTTATCCTTAATCACCCTTACCTGGTGCACATCCTTCCCATCTCTATCCCTCTGTCTCGCCAACCTGTAGAGATCCTTTTATCCTTCTTTTGTGTCCAACCTGGTGTACATGTCTTCATATGCCTCTTGTTTAGCCTTTGCCACCTCTACCTTTGCCCTACGTCGCATCTCGATGTACTCCTTTCGCCTCTCCTCAGTCCTCTCAGTATCCCACTTCTTCTTCGCTAATCTCTTTCCTTGTATGACTCCCTGTATTATGGGGTTCCACCACCAAGTCTCCTTCTCCCCTTTCCTACCAGATGACACACCAAGTACTCTCCTGCCTGTCTCTCTGATCACCTTGGCTGTCGTCGTCCAGTCTTCCGGGAGCTTCGGTTGTCCATCGAGAGCCTGTCTCACCTCTTTCCGGAAGGCCGCACAACATTCTTCCTTTCTCAGCTTCCACCACCTGGTTCTCTGCTCTACCTTTGTCTTCTTAATCTTCCTACCCACCACCAGAATCATCCTACATACTACCATCCTTTGGGTTATAATATATTATATTATGTGGCTTCTCGGTCTTCCTCTGACTCCGGAAAGATCTTGCGCTAATATCAATGGTTTCTCCGTCGATATGCATGTAAATACCATTGAAATACCCCTCGCTGAAATACTTGAAGCCCTGCTGTCTTCTTTTCAACGATATTTCACTATTCGGTAAGAATGCGAGTGAGAAATCAGCTGGTAAATTGGACAATTTCGCTCTAGTCTTTTCTTCCTGCGCCGCCATTTTTGCTAATTGTTTGTCTGAGGTTAGCACACGTGGGGTGACGTAACTTCAGGAGGCATGGTTAAGTGCCCTGTACAGAGGGGTCAATTCCGGCGAGTGAAGCAGCTTGCTGGTCCCGCCGACAGCACACAAGCAACAATTTCAGTTGTGTAGAACTGGAGTTGTGACATTTGCTTGATACGCGTGAGGTTCTTGTTTGGAAAAAAAGCTGCTCGGCTTGTTTTCAGCAAAGAAGAGCTCCACGAAAAACAAAGGATAACATCTCCTCGTCAGGGAACTATACCACTATACTAAGGGGGAAACGTTTAAGCTGATTTCCCGGGAACATAGCATTTTTTTTTTTTTCTTTGGCGTCGTCAAGGCCTGTTATACTTGGGGTGCTGGTCACATTGGACATGTTGAGTCAGCGAACGGGAGTGCGGGAACGAAGCATCAAGGACGACGATCTAGCGGAGGACAAGTCGTCCCCCAAGTCCTATATATACTGTAAGTCATCAGTTGTAACAAGGTGCAGGTGCGCTCTGGCTAATTGGCTGGCCCTGCCCAGCCTGGGCAGGAAGCCAGGAGGATGACAGTCCCCCCCCCCCTCAACGGCCGGCTCTGGGCAGCCCAGGAGCCTCAGGATGAGCCGCGTGAAAGTCCCTGATGAGGGAGCGGTCCACGACGAAGTGGGAGGGGATCCAGAAGTGCTCCTCCGGACCATATCCCTCCCAGTCCACCAGGTACTGGACCCCCCTTCCTCTGCGGCGGGAAGACATCAGCCGACGCACAGTATACACCGGCCCACCGTCCACCATGCGAGGGGGGGGGTGTCGGGGGGGCTTGGCCAGAGGAACCAGCGCCGAAGTGCGATTCTGACAAAATCTGCTGACGTGGAACGTAGGGTGCACCCTCATCGACCTGGGCAGTTTCAGCGAGACGGCGACCGGGTTAACGATCTTGGAAATCGGAAACGGGCCAACGACCCTGGGAGCCAGTTTGCGGGATTCCGTCCGCAATGGAAGATCTTTGGTGGAAAGTCACACTCGCTGTCCCACCCTGAGCTCTGGTGCGGCCCTTCTCTTGCGGTCCGCTGCGGACTTGTAGACGCAGCAGTGTCCTCCGAGCTGCTTCCCAGGTCCGTTTGCAGCGTCGCACAATGGCCACGGCCGACGGGACCGCGGAGTTCGTGGCCAGTGGAGGAAACAGGGACGGAGGATAGCCATGCACAACATGGAGTGGAGCCATACCTGCTGAAGCGGAGGGTAGAGAATTGTGGGCATACTCTACCCACTTGATGTGCTGACTCCACGTGCTCTGGTCCCTGGATGCCAGACAAGACAGGTCTTGTTGGGATGTCACGGTTCGAGGGGCGTGTGAGACATGACAAATAGGAACACAAGCACATTCAAAAAGTTTCTTGAAGAAATAGCCATAGAATTCTCAACACTGTTGACCTCATGGGCTTCCCAACCACTTGATGACGCCATAGCGCAAATAAAGCACCATGAAGCTATGGAACGTGTGAAAATTAACTGGCTGCAAGGATGTTATCCATTGAACCATTTGCCTCACAGTGGCTGAAAGCCCCACTCAAACCCATATTAAGGACTGTCACTGTCCCACACAAATTTCAAACCTCAGGACTAAAGAAATGAACTCTTGGAATTTGGTTCTGCTGTGACTACAGCTACAACACAATGTACTAAGCACTATATCATCACGCATGTGCGGGATGAACATGCAAACTCCACACAGGGATGGGGTTGAACCCATGTTCTCAGAACTCTGAGGCCAATGCTCAACAGACGCAACACCGTAAAGTCCTTGCTTGCACCCAGTTTTGAAACAAGTACCAGGCACACATCAGCAGTATTAATCTATGGAAACGTCCACTCTCTTTAAGATTTACAACATGAGCAAAAAAAAAAAAACCCAAAACAAATAATACAGCTCCTTGACAAGCAAGCGAGAAAATAACGCTCGTTTCCACCCGGTCTCGAATCGGGGACCTTTAGTGCGTGAGGCAAACGTGATAACCACTACACTATGGAAACTACTGTACTGTCGAAAGATGAAACATGAAAATCGACTTCAGAGAATATTTACAGGGGAAACAAGTATTCAGGGCTGACTAAATTTAAATTTAAACTTAAATTTACATTAAAGCTAAAATATGAAATCAAAACAACACTGGAATGGGATTAATGTTGACTTGAGATATAAAACAACAAAATCTTTGTGGCAAACAGTGTCCTGGACGCTCAGTTTGCTTTTTCTTTCATCCGGTTTCATGGTCCCCTTGCACTCAAGAGTCTGGCTACAGACCTCACCTCCCACCCCTCCCACCTCACATCCCAAGTCCCATCCTCAAGACTCCAACCGCCACAGTCTCGCAGGGAACGAAGTACAATAATTTGAAAATTGTGTCCATTTTTCTTTCAGCGTTTAAAGGATAAGTTCAGTTGTTGAATTAACAATATATCAGATAGCTCATGTCATATGCACTGTGCCTTGAAAATTCTGATTTTAATCCGATATCATTTAAGGTTGTTTTGAGAACATTTATATCGGTAATTTTGAATATTCCCGGTCGGCTACATTATGGCGAATCACATGACCTACGTGCACTGATGTGACCTATTACGTGGGCAAACAAAGGCTCACTTACGTTGTGACACAATTACGGCCAGCGCTGATTTCTCGGAATAATCCTCATCTGGTAAAGAAATATCAGTATCGGTTCATCGGGAAGATGGAGGAATACTTCCAAATAAATTGCTCAATACTGGAAGATTTTATGCCTTCACGAAGAATTCAGACCGTGAATTTTATACAGCAAATTGTAGCCAGTTGAATTTCAGGAGACTGAAAATATTACGTTTGAATTTTAAATGTCGAATTTATATCTATATAGATATATACAACTTTTCCCAACTCCCGAGAGGGGTTGCGCCAGGAAGGGCATCTAGCGTAAAAAGAATGCCAAACAAATATGAACGTTCATCTGAGATGACACGCAGTGGCCACCCCTAACGGGACCAGCTGAAAAAAAGTATAAACAACCTTTCCCACAATATAAGGCCTACCTTTCACTGATGGGTTCTACCAGAGTTGCCTTTTTCACAGACGCGTCCGGCTCCTCATATTCTTCTGGACTCTGACTTTTCGGAATATGAGGAGGACCGTGATTTGTATGACCGGCTGCCTGAGTACGACTCCGATGACTTTGATTTTGAATCTCTTTGCCCGGCTTTTCATCCCAGTCAGTTTGTTTCACCTCCCCGCGTTTCCAGCACCCGAGCAACTTCGCCCTGTAGGTCCAAGTACACCAATCTGTACGAGGGAACCCGCTTGGCCATCTACCCGGGACCTCCGCGTGGCGCCCAGAGGAGATGCCCCGGCCGGGCGCTCCCTTGTGCCTCCCGCTGCGCGGCAACTAAGACACAGTCCTCCCACTCCTCGCCGGCAACGGCGAAGCCCGCAGACCCGCAGCTGGTGGCGAAGCTTCCAGCTCAGAGGGAGGAGGAGCCGCCAAATCACGAGGCGTTCTACCGTGAAATGCGGGCGGAGATAGAGCGGCAGAGCGTCGAATTGGCGGCTCTCACGGCCCAGGTTCGGCAAGGATTGGCGAACCAGCCGAGCTACTCTGACGTTGCGACGGACTCGCTGCTGATGCAGGTTCACGTGGCAGTTGGAACTGACCCGCTTCCGAGACACGCCCACGTGTCAGTTTCGACTGACTCTCCGGCTGCTCAGGTTCATGTTATCGTGGAAACCGACCCGCCCCCTTGCCAAGTGCACGTCGCAGTGGGAACGGACTCGCCACCTCAAGTGCACGTCGCAGTGGGTACGGACTCGCCACCTCGCCAAGCGCACGTAGCTGTGGAAACTGACCCGCCTCCTCGCCATTCCCACGTCGAGGTTTTGGCTGTTCCGAGCAGAGTTCACGCGGCAGTCGGAACTGACCCGCTCCCGAGACACCCCCACGTGTCAGTTTTGACTGACTCTCTGCCGACTCTCGTTCACGTTGCCCTGGAAACGGATTCGCCACCGCGCCACGCCCACGTTGCTGTTTCAACGTATGCAGTGCAAGCTCACGTGGCAGTGGGGACCGACCCGATGCCGCCTCACGTTGCTGTCCAGGAGGTGGCGACGTCTCCACAGCCGCTTCTCGTCCGTGCTCTGGAGTACCAGTGGCGACCGTCCCGCGGACGCTGCACACTCCTGCTTCGTCGGCGACCGTCCCGCGGACGCTCCACACTCCTGCTCTGTCGGCGACCGTCCCGCGGACGCTCCACACTCCTGCTCTGTCGGCGACGAGCACGTCCATACGTTCCCGTCCAGGAGGTGGCGACGGTGACACTGACGCCGCCTTCTCACGTTGCTGTCCAGGAGGGGGCGATGGGGTCGCCGCCTTCTCACATTGCTGTCCAGGAGGTGGCGATGGGGTCGCCGCCTTCTCACGTTGCTGTCCAGGAGGTGGCGATGGCGACGGGGTCGCCGCCTTCTCATGTTGCTGTCCAGGAGGGGGCGATGGTGTCGCCGCCTTCACACATTGCTGTCCAGGAGGGGCGATGGTGTCGCCGCCTTCTCACGTTGCTGTCCAGGAGGAGCTGGGGAGTTCTGTGGAGCCACCCTGGAGCTGGAGAGACTTCGGGATGGTGGCGGTCATTGCTCTGGTCCTTCTCTCCATCATCCTATTTGCTCCAGATGGCTCTCAGCCGCTTCATGACCTGGCCTCGTTGACAACCAATCCCTGGTCGTCTTGCAACGACAGCGTGGGATGTTCTCGTCCGGAGCAGTGGCCTGCCTCGTTCTGGTTCCTGCTTCGCCGTTTGGTTCCTCACAGAGGTTGTCCGCCCGAATCGCCCCTTGTGGACCCTGGTGCTTGGCGTCCGGGTCGTCCTCCTGACCTGTCCACCCGGACGCCTTGTGTTTGGTGCCCTCTTCCGGACACCCCTTCCGCCTACCCCAGCCTGTGTTAATTATTGTCTGTTTTTTCGTTTAGGCACGTCTGGGAGCCGTGCCTTTGAGGGGGGGGGGGGTACTGTCATGATCCTGCCGCTCCAGCACGAGCTGTGCGGGTGTCTGCGCAGGTGCGCTGATTGGAAGGTGCACACCTGCGCCTCATGCAGCCTGATTATGCTGTGGATTTATATGACCGCGATGACAACTGGCCGGCGCCAGTTCGTATGATCTTCATGTCCCGTTCGTGTGCTCCGGTATCCCTGATTGAACCTGTGTGTAACGACCTTCGTCCGTTCTCCGACCAACCTTGTAAGCCTGACTCCTTCGTTACTTCTGCCTGCTTTGATAGTTCTCCTGTGTACCGACTCCCGCCTGTCCACTCACCTGCTCTCTTCGCCTGACGTCCCAACTACCGCTGCTGCACCGGACTGCCTGCTCGATCCCCTACCTCTGCATATAATAAACGTGTCTCTTCTTGAACTACCTTGCGTCTTCCGAGTTCCTGCATTTGGGTCCTACTCTCGTTCCGATGGGACGTGACACTTTGCACCACTTAAAAGGCATTTCAATTTTCAAGAGGGAAAAAGGATTTTAGATATAAGCGAGTTGTACTCACTGTTGGAAGAAGGATTTTTTTTTTTAATTAAATATACCCTAACGGGACAAGCCGAAAGAAACTTACTTTTACTTTAGTTTACCATGAAAACTCTAGGATTCTTTCCTACTTCAAGGAATCATTCATTTATTTGACAAGCACATGACTACATGATTGGAAAATAAGGCATTCATTATTTTTAACATTTGTCCACAGAAGGTTTTTAGAAAACAGAAGACAACATGAACATAAACAGGGTAGGTCAAAACATTTTATATACATAACATATTTAACATATTTTTGAGGGTAAATTTTTACAATAGTCATGAGATTTTATGATAACTTAAGAGTTCTTCAAAGCTTCTTGATAAAAAAATATTTGACAAAAATTGAGAAGGACAACGTTTTCCCACACTGAGAACATTTCCATCGTTTGTCAGATCCGGATCATCAGTGTGAGGAGAATCTTGTCACTACAGTATTTGATCGTCACTATCTGCTTGTGATCCTCCACAGTTGCCCCAGCTTTGCAGCTTTTCCAAGTTAGCCTCATCGCTTGGGCCATGTCTTCCTTTAAGGTGTGAACATTTCTTTTGGGAGGTTTTCCAATGGGTAAAAGACATTTCAATACATTTTTAATGGGGCAAATGGATTGGATAAACAAATTGAGTCAACCTCATTGTTATAATAGGTGTATTTTATCAAGGACCACATACATACAATTTTCACAGAAGGTCTAAGTTTTTTGACAGGATTATTTCGATCAATTAATTATGATACTGACATCCCTAAAATGTGAAAAGAAAAGGACAAAATGCATACACTGGTCAAAGGAAGAATGGATCTTCATGGCCGACATTTCACAGATAAATACATTTTCGCCCCCCCCTATGATATCAGGACATTTTCAAAACATTGTGAAACAATCAATTCCCTTTTTAAATTGAATGCACAAGCAAAGCTAGTGTGAGAAAATCTATGTACTAGCCTATAAAGTGGCAGTAATTAGAATTTCTTATATATAGTAGTTGTCTGGTGGAATCCCCTCACCTACAAATTTAAAATTTTTCATACAAAACAAAAAGAAACAAAAAATCCGGTATATACAATGGATTAAATGCTTATCACGTGTGATGTGATATTTTAAGATTCCTTTTTGAGAGAATCTTTGACCACAAATTAAGCAGGAAAAGGGTTTCTCACCAGTGTGTGTGTGTTCTTGTGTGCATTTTTAAGTATCTCTTGTCGGAGAATCTTTGGCCACAAATTGAGGACGAAAAAGGCTTTTCACCAGTGTGTATGTGTCATTTTAAGCTTTCCTTCTGAGAGAATTTTTGGTCACAAATTGAGCAGGCAAAAAGCTTCTCACCAGTGTGTGTTTTTAGGTGATATTTTACATGTCCCTTCTGAGTGAATCTTTGGTCACAAATGGAACAGGCAAAAGCTTCTCACCAGTGTGTGTTCTCGTGTGTCTTTTAAAGCTACTCTTGTCAGAGAATCTATAGCCACAAATTGAGCATGAAAAAGGCTTTTCACCAGTGTGTGTTCTTGTATGCCCTTTTAAGGTTCCTTTCTCTGAGAAGTTTTGACCACAAACTGTGCAGGAAAAAGGCTTCTCACCAGTGTGTGTTCTTGTGTGTCTTTTTAAGCTTTCCTTCTGAGAAAATTTTTGACCACAAATGGAGCAGGAAAAAGGCTTCTCACCAGTGTGTATCCTTGTGTGTCGTTTTAAGGCTCCTTTCTCTGCAAAGTTTTGACTGCAAACTGAGCAGGAAAAAGGTTTCTCACCAGTGTGTGTTCTTGTGTGTATTATAAAATTTCCTTTCTGAGAAAATCTTTGACCACAAACTAAGCAGGAAAAAGGTTTCTCACTAGTGTGTGTTCTTGCGTGTTTTTTTAAGTTGCCCTTGTCAGAGAATCTTTGACAGCAAACTGAACATGAAAAAGGTTTCTCACCAGTGTGTGTTATGTGATATTTTAAGTTTCCATTCTGAGTGAATCGTTGACTATAAACTGAGCAGGAAAAATCTCTCTGTTGTGTGTGTATTTTCACGTGTTGTTTCATACTGCTCTTAGAAGCAAATGTTTTCCCACACTGAGAACATTTCCATTGTTTGTTTTTAGTGTGATATGCCATATGACCTTCACACCGTCCATCATCATCATCATCAGTGTAAGGAGAGTCTGATGTCATGTCATCACGATCTGATAGTGGCGCTAAGAGTCTACCTGGGTGTGAGTCTCCATTGTGGTCTCCATCACGTTCTGTTGTCATGTGTTGACTTGAGCTGTTGCTTGGAGGCTCCGCCCCTCTGCTGTCCTCACTTTGACATTTATCTTCACTCTTCAAAGGGACACAAGTCGATGGAAACTTAGTGATATCCTCCTCTTCCTGTTTGATGTAGTGTTGCGCTTCTTCCGCCTCATTTTTAATAAAAATCATCTCCTCTTCCTCTTTAATGTGGTGCACCTCCTCGTCCTCCATTTCCTCTTTAATATGAGAGGGCTCTGTTTCCTGCCACTTAGTCCGAAGATTTTCAGTGATGTCTGCAAGCCACAGAAAGACAAATACATGGTTTGGTAACTCTTATTCGTGTGACTTTGATGCTGTGTAATACGGTTTGGATTTATGTTTCAGGTTAATGTGAAATTCAGAGGAGTTTAATGCACTGAAAACAATAACATTGGGCAGGTCAACAACAAAAACAACGTGGGGAAAAACTGTAAAATAAACTTCTCAAAAAACAAGTACTGTAATTTCTCATGTATAATGCATCCTGAAGTATAATGTGCACCCCCAAAGACAAAAAGTCATCATTAATAAAAATCTTCATGAATGTTCCTGATGTAGTGGTAATATATATCTCGAGACAGGCTACGCTTGTCACGTCCCATCGGAACGAGAGTTGGACCCAAATGCAGGAACTCGGAAGACGCAAGGTAGTTCAAGAAGAGACACGTTTATTATATGCAGAGGTAGGGGATCGAGCAGGCAGTCCGGTGCAGCAGCGGTAGTTGGGACGTCGGGCGAAGAGAGCAGATGAGCGGACAGGGAGGAGTCGGTACACAGGGGAACAATCAACACAGGCAGAAGTATCAATGAGTCAGGCTTACAAGGTTGGAGGGAGAACGGACGAAGGTCGGTACACACAGGTTCAATCAGGGATACGGGAGCACACGAATGGGACATGCAGATCATACGAACCGGCGCCGGCCAGTTGTCATCGCGGTCATATAAATCCACAGCATAATCAGACTCCATGAGGCGCAGGTGTGCACCTTCCAATCAGCGCACCTGCGTGGACACCCGCACAGCTCCTGCTGGAGCGGCAGGATCATGACAGTACCCCCCCCCCCCTCAAAGGCACGGCTCCCAGACGTGCCTAAACGAAAAAACAGACAATAATTAACACAGGCTGGGGTAGGCGGAAGGGGTGTCCGGAAGAGGGCACCAAACACAAGGCGTCCGGGTGGACAGGTCAGGAGGACGACCCGGACGCCAAGCACCAGGGTCCACAAGGGGCGATTCGGGCGGACAACCTCTGTGAGGAACCAAACGGCGAAGCAGGAACCAGAACGAGGCAGGCCACTGCTCCGGACGAGAACATCCCACGCTGTCGTTGCAAGACGACCAGGGATTGGTCGCCAACGAGGCCAGGTCATGAAGCGGCTGAGAGCCATCTGGAGCAAATAGGATGATGGAGAGAAGGACCAGAGCAATGACCGCCACCATCCCGAAGTCTCTCCAGCTCCAGGGTGGCTCCACAGAACTCCCCAGCTCCTCCTGGACAGGAACGTGAGAAGGCGGCGACACCATGGCCCCCTCCTGGACAGGAACGTGAGAAGGCGGCGACACCATCGCCCCCTCCTGGACAGGAACGTGAGAAGGCGGCGACACCATCGCCCCCTCCTGGACGGCAACGTGAGAAGGCGGCGACACCATCGCCCCCCTCCTGGACGGCAACGTGAGAAGGCGGCGACACCATCGCCCCCTCCTGGACGGCAACGTGAGAAGGCGGCGACACCATCGCCCCCTCCTGGACGGCATCGGGTCGGTTCCCACTGCCACGTGAGCTTGCAGTGGATCCGTTGAAACAGCAACGTGGGCGTGGCGCGGTAGCGATTCCATTTCCAGGGCAACGTGAACGAGAGTCGGCCGAGAGTCAGTTGAAACTGACACGTGGGCGTGTCTCGGGAGCGGGTCAGTTCCGACTGCCGCGTGAACTCTGCTCGGAACAGCCAAAACCTTGACGTGGGAATGGCGAGGAGGCGGGTCAGTTTCCACAGCTACGTGCACTTGGCGAGGTGGCGAGTCCGTACCCACTGCGACGTGCACTTGAGGTGGCGAGTCCGTTCCCACTGCGGCGTGCACTTGGCAAGGGGGCGGGTCGGTTTCCACAGCTACGTGCCCTTGGCGAGGTGGAGAGTCCGTTCCCACTGCGGCGTGCACTTGGCAAGGGGGAGGGTCTGTTTCCACGGCAACGTGAACCTGAGTAGGCGGAGAGTCAGTCGAAACCGACACGTGGGCGTGTCTCGGGAGCGGGTCAGTTCCAACTGCCACGTGAACCTGCGTCAACAGCGAGTCCGTCGCCGCCGCGACGCCAGCGCAGCTCGGTCGGCTCGCCAATCCCCGCCGGACCTGGGCCGTGAGAGCCGCCAATTCCGCGCTCTGCCGCTCTATCTCCGCCCGCATTTCACGGTACAACGCCTCGTGATTTGGAGACTCCTCCTCCCTCTGGGCTGGAAGCTTCGCCACCAGCTGCTGGTCTGCCGGTTTCGCCGTTGTTGGCGAGGAGTGGGAGGACGACGTCTTAGCCGCCGTGCAGCGGGAGGCACCGGGGAGCGCCCGGACGGGGCGTCTCCTCTGGCCGCCACGCGGAGGTCCCGGGTAGATGGCCAAGCGGGTTCCCTCATACGGATTGGTGTACTTAAACCTACCGGGTGAAGACGTTCGGGTGCTGGAAACAAACTGACTGGGATGAAAGATCGGACGAGCAGATTCATAATCAGAATAATCGGAGTCGTACTCCGGCAGCCGGTCATACAAATCGCGGTCCTCCTCATATTCCGAAAAGTCAGAGTCCAGAAGAATATGAGGAGCCGGACGGGTCGTGTTCGGGACGTATTCATACCTCGCTGGCGGAGCGTAAGACACGGAAGCGGAGGACATCAGGGAGCCTACCCGGATTGGACACGCTTGGTCCTCCGGCAGACGGTCTACCTTGCGTCGGTCCCGGCGACGCCAGGTCTTTCCTTCTGGGTCCTGTATTGGCCAGTTCGTTCTGTCACGTCCCATCGGAATGAGAGTAGGACCCAAATGCAGGAACTCGGAAGACGCAAAGTAGTTCAAGAAGAGACACGTTTATTATATGCAGAGGTAGGGGATCGAGCAGGCGGTCCGGTGCAGCAGCGGTAGTTGGGACGTCGGGCGAAGAGAGCAGATGAGCGGACAGGGAGGAGTCGGTAGACAGGGGAACAATCAACACAGGCAGAAGTATCAATGAGTCAGGCTTACAAGGTTGGACGGAGAACGGACGAAGGTCGGTACACACAGGTTCAATCAGGGATACCGGAGCACACGAATGGGACATGAAGATCATACGAACTGGCGCCGGCCAGTTGTCATCGCGGTCATATAAATCCACAGCATAATCAGACTCCATGAGGCGCAGGTGTGCACCTTCCAATCAGCGCACCTGCGCGGACACCTGCACAGCTCGTGCGGGAGCGTCAGGATCATGACGCTTGTCTTGGTCCCAGTAAATGTCAGAACAGAACCCCTCAATTAACTAAAATAAATGCTCAATGATGGTATAACATTTTATTAACAATGTTGACAACATGTACTAAAGTCTTAAACTGTTTAATCGAAACTTTTTGCAGAAACATATTTTTACATTACATATTTGTGCATAAAACCTTTATCCATAGGGCAGTTTATCCACTACATTACACATACTTGGCCAAGACTTCAAAAGAAGCATCTGACTCATCTCCAATCTGAAAAAGATCCCTCGTAACTGCCTTTGGTGCATCACTATCAAAGTCATTATTGATGACTTGGTCCAGTTCCGGTGCCTCCTGGATTGCATCAGGAACAGTGACCCCATCTTGCTCCCACAGCATGTCATCTTCTGTGCCATCCATGGTGTTTGTGAAGAAACCTTTTTTTGAATCCAAAGAGTCTTGGTTCCCTTTATTCTTCATTATTGTCAGTGCTTTGAAGTGAAGGTCCACAATGCTAATACCATAGCTTCTTGCCCTCCGTTCAGCGACAATTTGTAGCAGCTCTTTTATAGCGTGCTGCTCGTTATCAAAACGAGAGCTAAAACTATGAAGAAATGAGCGTAATGGACATTTAAAAACTGAGCATTTTAATTGTGTGGGCCCTGCCGTTTCTTTAACGTACCCACGCTGCTTGTTTCTACGTAGGTTGCGCTGCTTCGGGGTTGCCCACTTCTTCAGCAGGAGTAATGACATTTCTTTTAAAAGCGGCTGCATAACTAGCCCCTGTAGTCGAAATTTTTTTTGTCTTACTTTACATTAAAGCCCAAGTGTCATCCCTATAAACATTCTAAAATAGATGTTGTAATGAAAAATACATACAACATTATTCACTTCAATGTCTATACGAAAAAATTAATGTTAGCGGAGAGCGCCTCATCCATCCAAAGTTGCAGAAGTGTCAGTCTACGATATCTAAGTGGTCGCCATATTTGCTGCATCCTCCGTCAGTGACGCCACCGTTTTCCAACTGAGGACTATGGTCTTTGATTTGGAGGTGCTCATTCTCATCCCAGTCACTTCACACTCGGCTGCAAAGTGCTCCAGTGAGCGTTGGAGATCACGGCTTGCACTCCCCATGCACCCTCGAGGATCCTGCCGAGGGTGTAGAGATGGTCCACTGTTCCACGGACAGGATTAAAACCACATTGCTCCTCCTGGTTCTGAGATTAGACTTCCCGATGGACCCTCCTCTCCAGCAGCCCAGAATAGACCTTAACAGTGAGGCTGAGTAATGTGATCCCCCTATAGTTGGAACAAACCCTAAGGTCCCCCTTCTGAAAAAGGGGGCCCACCACCCCCGTCTGCCAATCCAGAGGCACCGTCTCTGATGTTCATGCGATGTTACAGAGGAGTGTCAATCAGGACAGCCCCACAATATCAAGAGCCTTTAGGAACTCCACGCGAAGCTCATCAACTCCCGGGGCTCTGCGACCAAAGAGCTTTATAATAACTTCAGTAATCTCAACCCCAGAGATAGAAGATCCCACCTCAGAGGACCCAGATTCAGCTTTCTCATGGGAAGGCATATTGGTGGATTTGAGGAGTTCTTTGAAGTATTCTCCCCACCGACTCACAACATCTCGAGCTGAGGTCAGCAGAGCCCCATCCCCACTATAGACAGTGTTGACGGTGCACTGCTTCCCCCTTCTGAGACGCCGGACAGTGGACCAGAATTTCCTTAAAGCAGTCTTTAAGTCCTTCTACATGGCCTCACCAAACTCCTCCCACGGCCGGGTTTATGCCTCAATGACCACCAAAGCTGCATTCCGCTTGGCCAACCGGGACCAGCTGCCCCAGGAGTCCCGCAGGCTAATGATGCCCGAAAGGTCTCATTCTTCAGCTTGACAACATCCCTCACTGTTGGTGTCCACCAATGTGTTCTGGGGTTGCCGCCACGACAGTCACCAACCACCTTACGGTGACAGCTTCGGTCAGCCGCCTCAGCAATGGAGGCTATTGGAGGAAATAGAGTCCATTTGGACTCAATGTCTCCCGCCTACCCCGGAATGTAAGCAAAGTTCGTTCGGAGGTGGGAGTTGAAATTACTTCTGACAGGGGAATCTGCCAGCAGTTCCCAACAGACCCTCACAATACGTTTGGGGCTACCACGTCAAACCGGCATCTTCCCCCACCATTGTAGCCAACTAACCACCAGGTGGTCATCAGTTGATAGCTCTGCCCCTCTGTTCACCGGAGTGTCCAACAAGTCCGATGACACGACTACAAAGCCGATCATCGAACTGGGGCCTGGTGGTTGACACCCTTATGCCTGAAAATGGTGTTTGTTATAGACAATCCGTGGTGAGCACAGAAGTCCAATGACAGAACACCACTCTGATTCTGAACGGGGTGGGGAGGTTGGGTGGGGGCATTCTTCCCAATCATGCCCTTCAAGGTCTCACTGTCATTGCCCTCGTGAGCATTGAAGTCCCCCAGCAGAATGATGGAGTTCCCAGAGAGAGCACTCTCTCGCACACCCTCTAAGGTCTCCAAAAAGGGTGGGTACTCTGAACTGCTGTTTGGTGCATAAGCTCAAACAACAGTCAGGAACCGTCCCCCTACCTCAAGGCGGAAGGAGGCGACCCTCTCATCCACTGGAATAAACCCCAATGTACAGGCCCCGAGCTAGGGGGCAATGAGTATACCCACACTTGCTCGGCATCTCTCACCATGGGCAAGTCCAGGGTAGAACAGAGTCCAATCCCTCTCAAGAGGAGTGGTACCAGAGCCCATATGGTGCGTAGAGGTGAATCCGACTATATTTAGTCAAAACCTTTCAACCTCACGCACCAACTCGGGCTCCTTCCCTGCCAAAGAGGTGACATTCCATGTCCGTAGAGCTATTTTCTGCAGCCGGGTATCGGATCGCCAAGGTCCCCGCTTTTGGCCACCGCCCAGCTCACATCGCAGCCGACCCCTATGGGCCCTCTCACAGGTGTTGACCCCATGGGAAGGGGGACGCATGTTACCCTTTCATGCTCGGCCCAACCGAGCCCCATGGGTACAGGCCCAACCTCCAGGCGCTCGCTTTCGAGCCTCACCTCCAGGCCTGGGTTCAGAGGGGGGTCCCGGTAACCGGCATCCGAGCCATAGGTTGCGGACCTAAGGTATGTTGTCCATATTTGAGAAAATTGAAGACATTTAAGTACATCAACATTTTGTCCTCTGACTTTGAAAGTTAATAAACTTGCAACAAGTGAACCAACCTGCTCTGCATGGCACAATTTGAGGCTTCAGATTGAACACAGGGTCCAGTAGTTGTGCTTCCTTCTCCTCTTTTGGGCCCCAAAGGTCCTCCTCGCACTCTGCTGTCCTTCTTGCACACATTTTCACACAGCGATCACACCACTTCCCACCCTACATTGGAGGAATGAGAAAAGCAAGTGAAAATTTTACATGTGAACCATATCAAAATTAGGACATTGCGGGTTAAACAATACATTAGATTAAATGCCAAAGTACCACAATTAACAACAAGAGATCAGTACAACCTGTAATTATGCGTGGTAAGAAAAACAAGACAGAATGCTCGTGTGTGTAAAAGGTGAATTCAACTCTGACTCAGATATGAAGGAAACATTTGTAGGTCACGATTATCAGCAAAAATTGATCGCACATTGACGAATTCCCAAGGACCACCCAAGCGCAAAGCGGAAATTCCGGAGAAGATTTGTGACGTCACACACAAGAAAACAAAAATGGCCGGAGTGCAAGATCAATTTGAGAACACCGATGAATATTCCGATAATTCAAGCGATGAACATGATTCTGAAGGCTCCCATGAAGATGGTGAAGAATATGAAGTATATAAAGGGATTAAAGGTCATCTATTTGAGCCAGTTTGACAGAACACAAGTTAAAATGCAGATGAAGCAGCTAGCCGTGAAGTTGCCGATCCAGCACTGGCAGGAATCTCGACCCAGGGAGGAAAACACATTTTGTGTTGGAAACACTGACTGGTGAGCATTTGTGAAGTTCTTTTTTTTTTTTTGTTTGGAGGGTGAGATTAAACTGATAAATTGAAATTGCTTAGCTATCCTGAATGAATAGAGAGTAATCTCTCGTTTTTCTCGGTACCAGACCCACCTGCGAAAAGTGAAAAATTGCTAAACAGAGGCAAATGTCTTTTTTTTTTTTTAAATTGCTTCTTTGGTCCATGTCGTTGCACCGGAGATGGTGCATTACTACGTAGTTGGCTTTTTTTTTTTTTAAATAAATTGGGGTTAAGTCTCAGAAATTCACAATGGACTTAATCCACGATAGGTGATCCGTAATGTAGTAATGTTTACTGTATGAACTTTTCGGTCTTATTTTAAAATTATGCAAAGGCCCTGTATTTTTTCTGAACATTTTGACACCAAGTAGCTGGAGTCCAAATTGGTTTATTTTCACAAATAAGGATTTTAAGGAACAAAATCTGTTTAAAAACTTGTCACAATTTGAGAGCAATAGCTGGTCATAACTTGCTCCACCATAAACATATTTTCACATGGTAAACTGATGCCAAATCTTGGGACTTTTTCTGCGAGCCAGAACCAGACACTACCTAGAACTGCTGATCCCAATTTTAGTCACAATTTTCCCAAGATGTCATAAGCAAAACCGCTAAAGTTTATACTGAAAGCGGTAAACCGGTATCTTGTGGTTTTGTTTGGCCACTAAATGCATAATTCTGTGGACTGAACTAATATGGGTCTTTGACCTGTAGATGGTGGTGAATGGGAACAGATTTTTAAAAAATATTTTTATTATATCCACAAGTGTGCATGTACAAGCTGCATAACCATGGAAACAACAGAAGTAAGTTGTTGTATCGAGCTCGTGCACGTGACGTCACCAGTTTCACGGCGTCATATTGCCGGTCAAAAAAGCAGCTCGACATTAAAATGGAGCAGGATATTCACAATGCCCGAGACTTGTTGTGCTGTTTGTTGTTACAACAGGCGAAGCAGGTATTCAAAGAGATCATTCTATGGAATACAACCTGAAAAGACGAGAAAAGATTGATGGATTTCTGTAATTAAACATGATGGATGGTGCCCAACCAAGTACACACAACTGTGTAGCGATCACTTCATTTCAGGTAGGATTTATTCTTCTCAATCTCAAATTCCCAAGAAGTATTTATAATGCCAAGTTGGCTCATTTGAGAACAATGCGTTACCAAAAAAAAAAAAAAAAAAGTCCTCTCCAACGTACACAGAAGCGTGTTGCAGCCACACGTTAAACTTTGGTAAACCTCTCCCCGACAGATGTTTATTTATTTATTTTAAATATGCATTGTTCTTAAATGAGATCCAATGCGTATTTAAAAAAAGAAAATAAACAGTCACAAAGAGGTTTACGTAGGTTAAGGTGTGGCCGCAACAACCTTCCGTGTGAAGCCTATCTCAGCAGTTAATTTTCTTTTTTTAAATATGCATTGGACTCAATTGAGAACAATGCATATTTTAAAAAAACGTCTATCACGGAGAGGTTTACCGAAGTTTAATGTGTAGCCGCAACACGCTTAGTGTACGGAGGAGCCGACTCACTGTCTTTATTTCCCCTAATCATAGTGAATGAACGTGAGTTTATGTAAAACCAGGTGTCATTTATTTAAATATTGGTATTTGTATTGGGAAAAATTCGAGTGGCCCATCGCTATGTGAGATTTATTCTTGACTGAGAACAGATCCAGCAACGAAATATTTGTATGTGTCCAGACTTTATACGCAACTCTTCAGTGTAAATCTCAACGACTTACTCACCAGATACATGTGTATATCCAGTTGTCCAAGACAAGCGGAAGCGAATCAACAGTACAATTTCTTATCAGTGAAAACACAGATTTCAGTATTAAATATGGGTCCTCAAGTGTCTCTCATTTTTCCACATACCTTCATTTATTTTCACCTTCTAAATCTTAAACGGCATCTGACAAAACTCTGGGTGTTGTGCAATAAGACACATTTTCGTGTCGTCTCCCACCGACTTTGCAGTGAAGAATGCTTTGCTAGACCGGCAATATGGCCAGTCACGTGATTTCGGTGAGGTAGGTGCACGAGCTCTATGGGTTGTTTTCAAGTTATGTCACCCGTTGTGCTGCCTTGAACGGCGGCCATTTACAATCCCTGAGCTCCGTTACTCATACATAGGCAAGGTGGACAACATTACATTTTTAACTGCAGTTATTGAAGACGCGACCGACAGCACATCAAGCCCAGACTGACAATGAGGCTACCTGGCATACACGCGTCATGGGACTCAGGACTGCGTAACAAAGGCGCAGTATTGTGCCCTTGATCTTTTACTCTATGTGACAGAAATCACAAAGGAGGAGCACTTACCTGTATGCTAACACGGAAAACAAAAACCGGTAAAAAGTCAAAGGCAAAAAGTAAAAGTAAAACCCGTTTACTCATTCACCACAAGCAAAGCGAAATGTATATTTTTCAGTTTAAAATTTGATGACGATGGCGGAAAGATAAAAGAAAAAACAAGTCCAGTATTTCACAAAATTCTCAAATCTTTCAAGTGAGTAACAAAACCCAAATTTAACTGTAATGTTCGTGATAGCAGGGTCGGGCAATCGTCCACAAAGCCAATTCTCCGTGAAGCACAGAGCCACAGAACGTCAGTTATTCATAGAATTAGTATAGTGTAGAGATGAAGCACAAGTTTTTAGAACAATATGAATAAAAATTACCTTACCACATATGTGATGTAGGCTGCTTTATCCATAATTCTCTTCAAGAATTTAATTAATTCAAAGTTTTTAGTTTTTCAATGAATAGTTCGCTCATCTTCGTCCATTTTTTTTCCAACACTTTCGCCATCGTAAAACTTTGAACATACCGTCGCTCAGTTCGCGCTAAGTCCCACGCGCTATTACTTGGCTAACTAACAAGTTACAGTGCGATTTCTGAGAACCGGGAACACATGTACATGGCAATGGTGAAACTCCATTAACCACTAACACGATTGGATCGTTATACTGTATAACTCTTTTGTCCAATCGAGTAATCTGCTGCAAACAAGTTTTAAAGTTTATGTCGCAAAATGCAAATATTTACACTACCGAGTAAGTTAGAACGGCATATGATAGTCGTGCTTGTGCTAGCACTAATCTGAACTTGCAGCTCGGAGCCCACCACCGAGAGGCAGGCGCACAATACCCTACCTTAGAAATTTTCTCATCGGATTTGCGTTTATCTCGAGAATGGTCATTTTGGTCAGAAAAACTCAGAAATCCGCCGATCGGTGGAAAATTCTCATCCCTGGGGTCATATGTTGAACCCATGGGTACCCTAGGGTTAAGCACAAGTGTCAGTCTTGTCAATCCTTACCAGTCGGTGGCGAAAAGAAGAAAACTTTACTTCAGGCTTAATTTCTGTTGAGAGATTTGTTGATCACAAACGCGTCTCTTTGTTAGCAAGCTAAGCTATGCCGAGAAGCTTCGACGTGCACGAAACAAATCCAACCGGACAAGAAGATTGCAAGGATGGTGTTTTGGTCCACGAAAGTTGTGAACAGGGGCGTCCCGCGTCGGGGATTCACAACATTACGGTCCAAATTCAGGAAGATTTACGAAAACTGACCGACTCTCCTACAGCATAGCGAGAAGGAAATATAAATCTCTTGCACTTCAAAATATTTAAGGCGACAGTTGACCGCTGCTGCCCCTTCAAATTAAAAGATCATCTTTTTTTACTTCAGTGGGTAATGCAGTAAGAGAGGAACCCACCCACGTCAAGGATTCACAACATTCGGTTCAAATTCAGGAAGATTTACGGAAACCGGTCGAGCCTCCAACCACACCGCGAGGTGAGGAAAAAGAAATCTATTGCCTAGGATCTTCACTTCCGGTGTTAGAGTGTCAGAGACTTCCCGCAGTAAGCGCTTCATTCTGTCGATCTCTGCAATAATACGAGATTGTGTAAACTGTGATCAACACTCCGACTCCTTTTTTTCGGCGCTACAAAATTGACATGAGAACACAGTACAGTACGTGCCTAAACATCAACGACAGTATATATCCGGTAATCCACTTCTCTAAAGATTCTGAACTGATAGACAGATGGATGCCAATTGTGCTCCATTATGCCAGCTCTCACTGGCTGATCACTACTTTAATGGACTAAAACATCATTCGCGCACTCTTCGTGTCCGGTTGGTGTCGTCTCGTGCACGTTGAAGGTTCTCGGCACAATTTCTTTGTTTAGCTTGCGAACAACGAGATGCGTTTGTGATCCCCAATTGACCCCTCCGTACAGGGCACTTAACCACGCCTCCTGAAGTGACGTCACGCCACGTGCGCTCACGTAAGACAAACAGTAAAAATGGCAAATACAATACAATACATTCTGAACTGAGACAGACTCTATGCTTCTGATTTGATTCAAATCAACGATATATTATAGATTCTAAATACAATACATTCTTAACTGAAAGAGACGCCATGCTTCTGATTTCATTCAATCATTCACACGTAGCAATGTTATGCTAGCGGAGAACGTCTCATTCATTTATACGAGACGTGGATTAAAAATCAAATTTAGGGCATATCTTCGTGCAAACACAGTCCGGTTAAGCTTCGGCCGCGAGCCAGCAAGAAAGCGACACGTTTGTGCAGTCCGATCATCGCTAAATATGTCAATAGTTCACATGTAGCAGTGTTATGCTAGCGGAGAACCTCTCATTCATTTATACGAGAATATCAACCGGAACACATATGTTTGCACGAAGGTATGCCCTAAATTTGATTTTTAATACACGTCTCGTATAAATGAATGAGACGTTCATCGCTAGCATAACACTGCTACGTGTGAACGATTGACACTTATTCTTTGAGCGATATTTAGCGATGATCGGACTGCACAAACGTATTGATTCCTTGCTGGCTCGCGGCCAGAAGCTTAACCAGACTGTGTTTGCACAAAGATATGCCCTAAATTTGATTTTTAATCCACGTCTCGTATAAATGAATGAGACGTTCATCGCTAGCATAACACTGCTATGTGTGAACGATTGACACTTATTCTTTGTTGAGCGATATTTAGCGATGATCGGACTGCACAAACGTATTGATTCTTGCTGGCTCGCGGCCAGAAGCTTAACCAGACTGTGTTTGCACAAAGATATGCCCTAAATTTGATTTTTAATCCACGTCTCGTATAAATGAATGAGACGTTCATCGCTAGCATAACACTGCTATGTGTGAACGATTGACACTTATTCTTTGTTGAGCGATATTTAGCGATGATCGGACTGCACAAACGTATTGATTTCTTGCTGGCTCGCGGCCAGAAGCTTAACCAGACTGTGTTTGCACGAAGATATGCCCTAAATTTCATTTTTAATCCACGTCTCGTATAAATGAATGAGACGTTCTCCACTAGCATAACATTGCTACGTGTGAATGATTGAATGAAATCAGAAGCATGGCGTCTCTCTCAGTTAAGAATGTATTGTATTTAGAATCTATAATATATCGTTGATTTGAATGAAATCAGAAGCATGGAGTCTGTCTCAGTTCAGAATGTATTGTATTTGCCATTTTTACTATTTGTCTTACGTCAGCGCACGTGGCGTGACGTCACTTCAGGAGGCGTGGTTAAGTGCCCTGTACAAAGGGGTCAATTGGTGGTGGAATCCCAAAATACAGGAAGTCATTCAAGGAAAGAGATTAGCAAAGAAGAAGTGGGACACAGAGAGGAGTAAGGAGGGGTGAAAGGAATACATTGAGATGAGAGAGAGCAAAGGTAGAGGTGGCGAAGGCTAAACAAGAGGGATATGACGACATGTACTCTAGGTTAGATACGAAAGGAGAAAAGGATCTCTACAGATTGGCCAGACAGAGGGATAGAGATGGGAAGGATGTGCAGCAAGTGAAGGTGATTAAGGATAGAAATATGAGAAATTGCAACTATATACACAAATGTCTTCTACTGATGTCTGTCTCAGTACCCCTCCTCTAGCTCCTTGAGCCTACCCAGTGCCTCCTCTATTTGCTGCTGCAGAGGTGCCAAAGAGGCTCTCTTGTCCTTTGCTCGGCCTCTGAGTGTATTGGCCTCGGTGATAAACCTCAGCTTCCACTTTTCTTCTGCCTGCTCACACAGCCTGTCAGCCTTCTCAATAAGCATAGCTATGTCAGCCTCTAGTCTGGCTTTTTTGGCTTTGAGGCTGTCTATCTCTGCCTTAGCTGCCTTCCTCTTCTCTGACTGTTTTGATGAGTCCTTTTCCTCCTCTAGATGCTGGACGTAAATACTTCTGGCAGAAGACGCAGCGACCAACAGCTCCCTTGTGATAGGCACCATGTCAGGCCCTCGATATTGCTGGACCACCTCCACTATTTGCCTTCGAGCAATCAGTGACTCTTTACTTAGGTTGTCCTCGGTGACCTCCTTGTTTGTAGAGAAGCCTCTTTCCACAGATGCCTGTCCATGGGACAGGAGCAGCAGCTGCTTTAGCCCTATAGCTCCTGGAACTGCTGGCTTTCGTGCTGATGCAGAGTGGAGTGGAAGAGCGTGTCCAGCCTGTCCTTAGAGATGTTGAAGTCAGAGAACGCAACCCCAATCTCCTCATCTTCTTCGATCTTTTCACTGGAACAGAATCCTGTCGCAATTGCTTTCCTCCACCCTTCTGTGATCCACCATGATGTTTAAGGTTTTTTGGAGTTTTTTGTTGTTCTCCTTTTCATCTTCCATGGTAATGTGCCGGGGGGGTCCATCCAGCTTAGTAGGCGGACTAAACTGAATATGATGGGGGCCTTCTCCAGCAACTTTTCTATCATCTTTACCAGGAATGTTTGGTAGCTCATTCTAAATTCCTGCTTTACACGGTCGGTTGCAATGCCAGATTTCAGAAGCAGTCTCTCAGCAGCAAAGCCTTTGTCTACTTTCGATAAATCCACCCATTGTGACTTGTCACCCACATTAATCTTGACAAGGCTGGTGAGGGAGGCTGCCTTTTCGTTAAGGACTTCAGGCTTGATGAACTTTTCCATCAGAGTCTTGATGAGGGTGCCCATGTCCTTTGCGATGAAGGGAAGCATAGGCTTGTCAGTCTGGTACAATTTCAAGAATGGTTCCACCAGCCTGGCGCACATGAGAAAGAAGTGAAGCTTGGCAACAAAGATGGGGTCCTGTGCTGCTTTCTGAACAACAGTGAAGGAGCTGTTCAGGAGCCATCCAGCTGCCTGGCAACTGATTCGAAATGCGTTAGAGGATGTGGAGACCACAGCTTCCAGTCTGCAGCAAACGGCGGGTGGTCATCTTTTCTATTTGTTCTTGAATTGATTTGTACAGCTTCCAATTAACATTGGGGCCATCCATCGAGATCTGGAGCAGCTTTTGGTGACCAAAGTCACACACGATAGGGTCCAGACGCTCCTGAAGATCAGTTGCTGCTGAATGTCCCAGGAATTCAGAGGTGAGGTAGCAAGTGCGGACCCGGTCATCAATCCACAATCGCACATGAATGTCCAGTTGCTTCTCTTGCATCACATGATTTAGAGACTCATCAAAGAGGAGGACATACTCTGATTCAGCCTTCACTTTCTGCCTCAGTAGAGATGAAAAGTGGGCAGCGATGCCAAATGTAGCCAGGTATGAAGTCTTCCATTCCCCACAGTGGTAGTTTTTAGCAATGTCACTGTCTGGGAACATGACTGCAAACACTTTAGAATTATTTTTGCAAGATTTGTAACTGTAATGGCTGCAGATCACTTTTAAAGTCCACACGATCTCTGCCTTTAACGAGTCCGCCTTCGTGGATTGAACTACATTCATAAAGCCTGATTTCTGGCTGGTTGAAGTCGATGCCTGGACAACTGTAGGTGCGCATGCACTGCTAGTACCACTGCCTGAAGTTGATGCTTCACTATCTTGATATTTTAGAAACAGATTCCTACCAACGGAGATGAGAGAGTCTTCGTCAAATCAGCGTGTCTCCTTTTTTTCCGGTGCGACTCCAGCGCTTTGACGCCCATCTTTCCTAGCTGGTAACTCTGCTTGCACAGATGGCAGTAAAACATGTGCCGATCTTTTGCATCTCGACGAACCCAGCTTCCAAACTCCTTACTTTCAACCCAAGCATCTTGAAAAATGCACTTCCCCATGATACAAGTTGGATCGATGAAAGACGTGACGAAGACGAAATGAAATGCCGACTCACGGAAACGAACAATGGAATATCGACGACAAGATGGCGACTCGTTGTCAACACGGTCACTTCCGTTGATAATTTCTAGCTGTTTTAGACGCCAGACGGATCGCTTTTTTTTTTTTTTTTTTAAATAAAAGATAATTTTTATTTTCCGGGAAAATTTTGCCGGTAGAGGTCCTCCCTTTGATTTTTTATAATTTAAGGCCTTTTTAGAGGCTTGACCGGTTTTCGCGGATTTTAAGGACTTTTAGGAGCCCCTAAATGCACCTTCGAAAATTTAGGGGTTTTAGGGACTTTTAGGGATGCGTGCGAACCCTGTACATAAATGCAAAAATACACGTGTACCTAGTTTTTAAAATCCTGGATATGGCTCTTTTGAAATGACATTTTTAAATATTTGGCCTTTATGGCTCTCTCAGTCGAAAAGGTTCCCGACCCCTGGCCTATCCGTTACTACCACAAACAGGAAGGGGCTCAGCGCGGACCCCTGATGCAGTTTTTCTTCTACGATGGAGAGACAGTTTGTGACGAAACAGACATTGTTCAACAAAAGCACTTAGAATCCATCTATTCAATTTCTGAGCAGCTTATCCCCACAAAGGTCGCAGGACTGCCGTAGCCTATCCCAGTTATCTTCGCACAGGAGGCGGGGTAAACCCTGAACTGGTCAACAGCCAATCGCAGGGCACATAGAAATAGACAACAATTCACACTCACACCTATGGGCAATTTAGTGTCTTCAATTAATCTACCATACATGTTTTTTGAATTATTATACCAATTGTATCAGTATCGTATCATAACTCGCTAATCTGAACAATGACATGATTGATCAGCTCTGCAAAAGACATTTGTCATCGCCGTCTTGGACAGTATATCTCAATCCAAAACCCAGTTTATTTTTATGTGGTACTATTTTTTTGGCTCTACAAGATCAGGATCCACTAACACATTTCCCCTCCCCATTTTCTTTGATAATACAGTTGGCGTGAGCCACCCTTGTTGTCGTCAATACGGAAATTAGTGTATAAAGTCGCATTTGAGTTGACCAAATAAAAGCTCACTGATCGTAAAAAAATGGATGCAGCGGTATCGAAATACAAGCTTTTATTGCAGTAGTCTGACATAATGCAATGGTGAAAGAGATCCTAATCTCCGCATTATGTGCCGTCTCGCATCTGCCTCGTTTTTCTGATCGCGCTGACGTTTGTTTTGGCCATCAGATATTTACAGTACTGCATCAAAAAGATGTGAAAAAAACTATAAACTACTCTATAAAAATAAACTTGCTTTTAGATTGAGCTCTACTGTGCATGATGTCTTTCTTGGAGCCATATAATGACATCATTGATCAGATCTGTAAATTATGACACTAAAACCAAATAAATCATCATAAAGTCTCTTTTATAGTTTTTGTCTTTTGATTTTGTATTATAAGTATCTAACAGCCAATGGTTAAGAAAAAAAAAAACACAGACAACATAGAAGAGACGAGGTGGCTAACAGAAGACCCCAGGGTTCATACTCTTCCAGAAAATGAAAATTCCCTGAATTTTCCATGACTTTCCAAGTATTAAATCCAAAATTCCATGACTAATATTGGATTGACTTATTGTTATAGACAGCAATATTTTAGCTATATGATCGTGTGTTTTCACTTAAATAATAAGTGCCAAAGCTCAATGTAGTAGACGCATCATAATGACTGTGAAATTTATGGTTATTAAAAATATAAACTATAATTACATGTTGAACATGTATTTTCATCTAAGGTTAATGTTATATTGCCTATATTTAAAATACAGAACTAGCTATTTATGCTCTATTGTCTGTGCTTTTATCCTCGATCAGCCTGTGCCAAGGTGGAATTTTAACGTTATACACCATATCGTCCTGTACTTTCTACTCCGGCTTCAGACCAGACCTCTTTTACTTAAAAAAAGAGAAAATCTCATCCAGATGTAACCCCTTTTTCTTCTATTATTCACATAATCCAACATTCATTAAAGCAACAGCACTTTTTTTTTTTTTACTTTTACCATTATTGTCGAGCGCAAACACAAGCAGCATGTCTAACTCTTTGCTATACGCTGCCCAGACTGTGTGGGTGGACAGTGTTTGTAATTATGAGTGTTACCACTTTAAGAGCCGAAGTTGGACGGAGTCAGGTAAGCTACCGGGAGACTGTGTGCTTCCTTGTCGGGCAAAAAAAAAAAAAAAAAGTCAGGCTGGCTGTGATTCACTGCTGGATTGGTTTTCATGTGCGCTGAGAATGTCTATGTATTTCTACCCATAAATTTTACGCGCGTGATTTTTCATGCTCGATTGTGCAGATTTGTGCAATGAGTGCGATTGCCCTAGTCACAGTGACTGAAAATTCCAGGACATTCCCCGACTTTCCAAGACCTGGAAAAGCCGACGTTTCTTTCCATGATGTTCCAGAAAGTCCCTGACCCGTATGACCCCAAAAAAATTGAATTGAAAAATCTCACAACACACCAACATACAAGAATATCATCAAAAGTAGATGCATTCATTTACTGCCATCAAATATAAGACCATTAATTAGTTCTGGCCGTAGCATTAGCTCACTGACATAGATAAATGAACAAAGATGCATTATTTTGTGTAAATATACATGTATTTTCAATTAAGTCCACAAATGTATATAGTAAATGAACAGGTCAATTAAATCAGTGTCAGGGCTTCATCTTGTGATGGGATCGTTTTGTTTTTATCTATTTCACTCGCTGATCTAATTTTTAGGAGAAAGTCTACACAGGCACGAGGAGAACATGCAAACACTACATGGGCGAGGAAGGGATTTGAACCCCAGTGCTCAAAACTGTGTGGCAAAAGCGCTCACCAGTCATGCACCGTGCCGAAAAAGACAACTAAAATTAACGACTCAAGACAATCGAGAACATTTTCAGACAGAGCCTCAAAGAATGTAGTTGTTGGTGCGTGTGTTTATTTTAACGCGAGAGAGCCCAAGACATCCAAATCCAATTTAATTTCCATGGACTAAATTTATCAATACGCGTCAAAGACATCACATTTGGAAAAGTTTCCCAATTTACTTCCGGTTTATATGATGGGTCTCATATGACCCAGTGGGCCTTAATTCCCAAAAAACAATGCCTTTAATGCAGACACATGTGAGACGTTTAAGGGTAAGAGTAACTGTGGTGTGTTGTGAGCCCTTCATGACACTGGCTCATATGTTGACCACATGGGTACTCTAGGGTTAAGCACACTTCAGTGTAAGTCTTGTCAATCCTTACCAGTCGGTGGCGAAAAGAAGAAGACTTTGCTTCAGGCTTGATTTCTTACTGAGAGATGTGTTGATCACAGACGCGTCTCTTTGTTAGCAAGCTAAGCTACCCCGAGAAGCTTCAACTTACACTAGACGACTCCAATCGGACACAAAGATTAAATGAATGATGTTTTGGTCCACTGAAGTAGTGATCAGGGGCGTCGAGGATTTACAACATTCGGTCCAAAGTCAGGAAGATTGACGAAAACCGATCGAGTCTCCGACCGCGTGGCGAGAAGGAAAAATTAATCGCTTGGGCGCCTAAATATTTAAGGCCACAGATCACTGGTGCTGGCCCTTCAAAATAAAATCCTATCTTTTGACTTCAGATGGAGTCGCCATAAGAGAGAAGCCCACACAGGAAGTCAACCCACAGCATAGTCAATGTCGAAAAACATTTTACCAGACAGGCTTCCCTGACCCGGATACGAACCCAGCGGGCCGTCGTGGTGAGAGAACTAAATCATCACCACAAGACCCAAACCCTATCAAGACGGCCTTGAAACGTTTATTTAAGATAAACGTTTATCTTTTTTTTGCCAGCTGCCAAATGGCAGGAATTTCACTTATCGACACCCCCCCCCAAAAAAAAACCCCATCTCGCCATTGCTTGCTCATCTACGCCACAGAATTTACAGTTCCATCAACATGCACCAATTACTTAAATAACAGTGTTAAATCATCAATTTAGTGTTCAATTGGCATGACAACCATCAACAAGGACATATATCCAGTAACAGCATATCCACTTCTCTAAAGACTGAACTGACAGAATGAGAGACAGATGAATGCCGATTGTGCTCCATTATTATGACAGCTTCCTCCCCGGATAAATGCGAAGGGGTTGCGTCAGGAAGGGCATAAAAACTGTACCTAACAAATATAAGCGTTCATCCATTGGCTGGCAACCAGTTCAGGGTGTACCCTAACTCCTGCCCGTTGACAGCTAGGATAGGTTTCCAACACTCCCGCGACCCTTGAGGGGATAAGCAGCTAAGAAAATGGATGTATGGATTTTTGTGATATGACGGTGTTATTTGGAAATGCATTCGATTATTGTCCGAAATTCACAGCCAGCCACTCGGATTTTGTCTTGTTTAACCACAACTTAGTGTCAACTATCACCTTGTCAGACTGAACGCTTGTGTCCAACTTCCAGATTAGCATTTGTCTCGAAAAGGGGGGACCACGTTCCATTTTTAGATGGGTTACATTAAGGGAAAAGGAAGGAAAACCCCATTATTAACCAGTATCGAAAATCGAAAGGTTGCTACACGTTAAATAGTGAAAGGTTTTGGTTCGGTTCAGAGAAAGCCACGCTCCAATGTATGCTTTATTTGTTGTGACGCCGAAGATGAGATCTTATTTTGAAAAGGGGCAGCTGGTTTGACTTCAGTCGGCAGGAGTGGGTGGTCTGTCGCTTTAAATATTACAGGCGCAGGGGATCCTGGGTAACATCGCTTACTTTTTCTTCTTCTTACCCTGCAATAGAAGATTCGTTCGGCTTGAGTAAATCTTGAACAGATTGTTGTGATCCACGACGCGGGACGCCCCTGATCACTACTTTCATGTACTAAAACATCATTCGTGAAATCTTCGTGCCGTTGAAGTTTCTCGGTAAAGCTTAGCTTGCTAACAATGGGACGCGTTTGTGATCAACACTTCCCTCAGGAGAAATCAAGCCTGAAGTAAAGTCTTCTTCTTTCCGCCACCGACTAGTAAGGGTATGACAATGCACACCATCAACTAAATTCTGTCGGCTTTGTCCGGGAGTAAAATAATCTCACTTTTGTGAGTCGTGGTTACAGTATTATCGTAACCTGGATTCTGAATCCGGGGGCGCGGTGGACGACTCGTTAGTACACAATGCTGAGGAATGGGGTTCAAATCCCTTCGTCGCCTTGCATGTTTTCTTCGTGCCTGTGTGGGTTTTGTCCTAAAACAACACAAGACAATCAGAATTTTTGGTGGCGATCAGCAAGTAAAAAAAAAAAAAAACGATCCGATCACAAGATGAAGCAATGACTTTTTTTAAATGACATGTTCATTTACTACATACAATTGTGGACGTAATTGCTGATATACATTTACAATAAATAATGCATCTTTGTTTATCAATTTGTGCAATCTATCCCATTTATCTATTTATCCCAAGCTGTCTTTTACAATACACAATTGCATGATTTACCATTTCCTTTTGTTGACTTTGATCTTCTTCTTCATTTCCTTTTGGCTTGTCCCTTAGAGCGCCACAGCTTGTCATCTTTTTCCTACGAAGCCTATCTCGTGCATCTTCTCTAACACCCACTGTCAGTTTTTACACCGGATACCCTTCTTCACACAACCCCTCTTGGGGAGTAGAGGCCCCTGTGAGATACGAACTCTGGTCTACCAAAACAATGCTCTAACCACTGAGCTATGGGGCCTCTTCATTAAAAAAAAAAAAAAAAAAAAAGACGAAAATGCATGAAAAATAAGATGCTGTACTTACCAAAACCGGGAGTTGAATGATGAAGAATGAGGGGAGGCTGTGCTTAGCTACTGCTAGCGGTAAATTCTTCCTCTGTGTCGTTGCCGTTCTGTTCTTTCAAAGTTAGGAAAATATGCAGTGCCTTTTCCCTTAAAGCCCAAGTGTCATCCCTATAAACATTCTAAAATAGATATTGTAATGAAAAATACATATAACATTATTCACTTCAATGTCCATACGAAAAAATAAATGTGAGCGGAGAGCGCGTCATCCATGCGCAAAGTTGCAGAAGTGTCATTCTACGATATCCAAGTGGTCGCCATATTGGCTGCATCCTCCGTCCGTGACGTCACCCGGACATTCGCCAATGAAAACACGCGGTGTACCCTATCTATGGGAGACGAACACATCCCTTCTGACACGGAAGCTCTTTTCGAAAAGGACAAAAGCACACAATCGAGTGAAGTTACCGGGGCAATATTACAGTATTGTTTCGAGCCATATTCAGATGATATGCCGTCACGGCCAAACCGCATCCCCGTCCGATCCACTTATGTGGCGGAGATCAGCCATCGTGGCTCATGCAGCCAGCAGGTGTGGCAGATTTTCTCTGCAGGTGGCATATAAGGAGGAGGTGGAGCTGAGCCATGCTGCTTTTAGGGGTATGTTCAAACCCGCCGCAGTACTTGTTGAACACCGTCCATCCGGGGCGCATTACTGCCTACCTGTTATTTGGAACCCACGAAGCTCTCGTCCTCTCCACCAGTGCAATCCATTTTTCATAACAAAGAGGGGGCTCTTTCAAACTTATGAAGGCTAAATCCATTCTCCCGAGTGTTCAAGCAATGTCCAGGAATGCAATGAGCCGGAATTTTGGCTAACACGAAGGAACAACAAGCTACCTTCCCGGAGGTAAAACTAATGGAAATAAATGAGTCCACTTGGGGGCGGCACTGTCCTGTACGTCACTTCCTGCTTTTTCTCGAAAACAAATCCCTCGAGAGGATTTTCATGACACGAGTTAGAAAAACCTGTATACGTCAAAATCATGTTTTGTGGTGAAAAAACATGGGACCATATTGGCTGTGGGTTTTAATATACCAAATATCATCCATTTCATGACACTTGACCTTTAAGCTACAATGTCCAAATCTGAATCTTGATATAATTAAGATATCCGATATTCATTTGATTTTCTCATCCCTCTTATCTAGCGCAGAAAGTGTTGTGATCATCGTGTGAAGATGTGTGCAAGAACAACCGGAGAGTACAAGGAGGAAGTTCGCGGACCCAAAAAGGAGGAGAAGCCACAACATCAACTACTGGACGCTGTATTCACTCTGCAGCCTCCAATTGTGCTACGCAGAGCAGGTTGGTTTATTTGTTGTATGCATTCTAATTTGATTGATATTCTTATTTACACTCCCCGTTTGATGATTCATTTTCCATCCATCCATTTTCTTTGCTACTTATCCTCACGAGGGTCGTGGGGAGTGCTGGAGCCTATCCCAGCTGTCAACGGTGGACACTGTAGTAGTGATTGTTGTACTCGGTCGGGACTTACGTGGTCACAGATTCACTCAAGGGAAAATTGAAAATAAAGTGTTTCCCCCCATTATTTGCAGGGGTTACATTCCTAACACACCAGCGAATAACAAAAATCACATACAGTAATGAACTCTGGCTATACTGTCAGCATGCATGTCAACACAGGTTTTAGCGTCCATGTAAACTACCAACTAATGATGGCGCTCACGAGGCAATGAACTATTGCGTTTTACATCGGTAAGCAGACGCTTACATTGCCCCACACACTTCCTGTGCCAGAATATTCAATATACTCTGTCAAGCGTACAGTATTTACACTTTGCAAACTTGAGACAAAAATTACAACAGGACAAGTCTCTAGTTAAACCATAATAAAACAAGAACATTTTATTTGTAATTCAGAGTTAACATTCTTCACTCTGAGCATATTCCTGGCATCCCATCTCTCCATTGGCTCAGAGGGACGTCAATCTTTACCCGTGATGAACTTCCTGTAGCTTCTTCATCGAATCCATTGTCATACACTAGCCCTCAATCGTAGATGAGTACAACATCTTTGTGAATGTATTTGTCTTTTTTAACCCTCGGCCCCAAGAAGTTGATGGCCAGTGCCAGTAAGATACAGTAATGGAGGTCATAATTTGTGAGGAAGCAACCGCCATATTTAAAGTGCCGCTGACGCTTTGGGTAGTTACAGTCTTTAACCAACAGCTTGAGTTCTGTCACAAAGTGCTCAAATGACTCAGAGTTACCTTGAACCTTCTCGTGAAACTTATATCTAGTGGTTTGCTTTCGGAGTGAGGTAATCAGAGAATTTTTCGGAGTAAGTTTTTAGCAACTTATGTTCGTCTCCGGTCAGTGTCCACATATTGCCGACATCCCGTCCTTTTTTGCCACCACAGCAGGAGGTACTGCAGTTTTCCTCTTCAGCTGTTTTTAAGCGGTCCTGTGAACATGAGTTTGGCGTATTGCTTGAATCGCCGCCACACATCTGGGTAATCGGATGAGACCCAGTCCATCCTTGGGCTTGGAACACCAAACATACGCCTCCATCGTGGTCATTTCATCGTCGTCTTCGTTGCCCCCTCCTCCCCGCGCATCCCCCCGTGAGTCCGTGGTTATAGTACCGTCACTCTGACACGATGTTATGATCTTGTTGTCGTGTTATTGAATAATGTAGACGTGAGTCCAACTGTACTGTTTAATGTGGGTGATATTTATTTTGCTCCCCCCCAGAACCCCCCCCCCCCCCCCCCCCCGCCCGCCAACTTCTCTAGCTCACTTCCTTATCGGCCTGTCTCATCGCGCCCATCTGACGTCAACACAATCACACCACATTTGCTATATACGAGAAGGACTATAGCTCAATCTAATAATAATGAGACGATACTTGCTCTCAAAGTTTCACATGTGGCTTCGTTCTTTATTCCTCATTCCAGCAAAAGTCTCTCAATCGCCTCTGGTTACAGTGTTCGTTTGTCAAAGGACTTTCAAGATAAAAGCTCAAACGATAACTGTAGCCAAAACATTACAGTATACACTTATCACTTCCTAGCCTTGATATGTAGACACGATCGTCCCGTCCAAAATGGCGTCGTAAACTAAAAACACATGGTCGGCGTGACATCACTGAAAAGTATCTGAAAAGGCAAATGTTATTTCCAGCGAATGTTCCGGAAATGTCCAAAAGAAGGAAGGCAGTGTGGCGTTTGTTTTCTTGTAATTGTCCGAAAGCAGCAGTATTAATAAAAAGTTCCGTCGACAGCCATCCTCGTCCTTATAGGAACATTCTACAAATCCACGTCCGACAACGTATTGGAGTCCTCCTCTCAGAACATAACAAAAGAACCACGTCATAAAAACTGAATAAAGTATGTAAGTCAGGGGTGCTCAATGTGTCGATGTGTGCGGCTCGCCGTTAGTGGTGGCGTGGGCCGCCATTTCCCCCAATGCAGAGATGGGTCGGGCAGGGAGGCCGGCACCCAGTATGGTCACAACGGGGGCGCGGAGAACACTCTAACACCCACTGTCTTCATGTCCTCCCTCACAACATCCAACAACCCTCTCTCTCTTTTGCCTGGCAGCTCAATCAATCTTCTACCAATATACTCACTCTCTCGCCTCTGGACATGTCCAAACCATCGAAGTCTGCTCTCTCCAACTGTGTCTCCAAAACATCCAACTTTGGCTGTCCTTCTATTGAGCTCATTTCTAATCCTATCCAGCCTGCTCACTCTGACCGAGAACCTCAACATCTTCATTTCTGCTACCTCAAGGTCTGCTACCTGTTGTTTCTTCAGAGCACCCCTGACATATGTAATAAAGCACATAAGAAAGGAAAATAAAAAGAGTAAAGAATGAATAATTAAAATCACATTCTAGACACACATAACACGTACAGTGAAGAAAATAAGTATTTGAACACCTTGCTATATTGCAAGTTCTCCCACTTAGAAATCATGGAGGGGTCTGAAATTTTCACCGTAGGTGCATGTCCACTGTGAGAGAGATAATCTAAAATGAAAAATCTAGAAATCACAATGTAGGACTTTTTTGATTATTTATTTGTGGGATACAGCTGCAAATAAGTGTTTGAACATTTGAGAAAACCAATGTTAATATTTGGTACAGTAGGCTTTGTTTGCGATTACAGAGGTCAAACATTTCCTGTCGTTGTTTACCAGGTTTGCACACACTGCAGGAGGGATTTTGGGCCACTCCTCCACACAGATCTTCTCTAGATTAAACAGGTTTCTGGGCTGTCGCTGACAAACACTGAGTTTCAGCATCCTCCAAAGATTTTCTATTGTGTTTAGGTCTGGAGACTGGGTAGTCCACGCCAGAACCTTGATATGCTTCTTATGGAGCCACTCCTTGGTATTCCTGGCTGTGTGGTGTGGGTCATTGTCGTGTATTTCGTGTGTCAAGTATTTCAGCGAGGGGTATTTCAATGGTATTTCTATGCATATCGACAGAGAAACCATTGATATTAGCGCTAGATCTTTCCGCAGTCAGAGGAAGACCGAGAAGCCACATAATATAATATATTATAACCCAAAGACGAATTCGTCATTGACAGTTTCCTGTTTTTGTGTTACCTATCACACTTGTGTGCAGAATCTGTATAGCCATTTGTGAACCGCCGTATGAAGGAAAAGAAGGCGAGGCTTGATTTACGAGTTGTTTCTCTCGTTTTCTTTGTGTAACGTCACGCGCTCCCCTCAATAATTATTCTTGAATTAGTGCCGAACCTACGTAAGTCCCGACCGAGTACAACAATCACTACTATAGTGTCCTCAAACATCCTTCCTTCAGTCTTGGTGTCTCGGTGCACGTCGAAGGCTTTTAGGACTGCTAGTCCGGTTTAGCTTAGCTCGGTAGCCGCCAACAGGGACACGTTTGTGCAGTCAGATCATCGCAAAATATCGCTCAACACAGATCAAGTGTGACAATCATTCACACGTAGCTATATTATGCAAGCGAAGAACTGCTAATTCATTTATATGAGACATGTATTGAAAATCAAATATAGGGCATACCTTCGTGCTAACACAGTCCGGTTTAGCGTAGCCGCGAACAAAGGGACACGTTTGTGCAGTCAGATCATCGCAAAATATCGCTCAACACAGATCAAGTGTTTCAATCATTCACACGTAGCTATATTATGCAAGCGAAGAACTGCTAATTCATTCATGAGACATGGATTGAAAATCAAATATAGGACTTACCTTCGTGCAAACATAACTGTTCCGGTTGATGGATTCAGTTGATCATGCGGTCTTCCACAAAGTTTGATCCATCAAAGACATTTTTCGTACTGGGTCTTCGGTTTTGGAAAGGGTACGAATTGAACTCCACCAACTAGCCTTTCAGGATACCTGTCGTCACTATTATAAAGTCCGTGACTACACCTCTTAACCATATCTATTGTTAAAGAACCCAAATACGCGATAAAACGCCAACAGAAGCTATACTGGACCATGCAGCGGTGTCTGAGAAAACTGGGGGCCCAAAAAGGGGCGTGGTTTTTCTCTGGCCTCTGATTGGTCAGTGACGCGGATGATGCAATTTCTACGGAGGGGTCAATTGATCCCTTCATACAGGGCACTTAACCACGCCTCCTGAAGTTACGTCACCCCACGCTTGCTAACCTCTGACAAACAATTAGCAAAAATGGTGTCGGAGGAAAAAAGTCGAGAGCAAAATTGTCCGATTTACCAGCTGATTTTTCACTCGCATTCTTACTGAATATTGAAATATCGTTGAAGAGCAGATAGCAGGGCTTTAAGTATTTCAGCGAGGGGTATTTTAATGGTATTTCCATGCATATCGATGGAGAAACCATTGATATTAGCTGGAGATCTTTCCGGAGTAATAGGAAGACCGAGAAGCCACATAATATATTATAACCCAAAGACGAATTCGCCATTGACAGTTTCCTATTTTCGTGTTACCTATCACACTTGTGTGCAGAATCTGTATGTGTATCTGTATAGCCGTTTGTGAACCGCCGTATGAAGGAAAAGAAGAAGGCGAGGCTTGATTTACGAGTTGTTTCTCTCGTTTTCTTTGTGTAACGTCACGTGCTCCCCTCAATAATTATTCTTGAATTAGTGACGAAACTACGTAAGTCCCGACCGAGTACGACAATCACTACTTGAGTGTCCTCAAACATCCTTCCTTCAGTCTTGATGTCTCGGTGCACGTCGAAGGCTTTTAGGACTCGCTAGTCCGGTTTAGCTTAGCTCGCTAGCCACCAACAAAGAGACACGTTTGTGCAGTCAGGTCCTCGCAAAATATCGCTCAACACAGATCCGGTGTGTCAATCATTCACATGTAGCTATGTTATGCAAGCGAAGAACTGCTAATTCATTTATATGAAAATCAAATATAGGGCTTACCTTCGTGGAAACATATCTGTTCCAGGTGATTTTAGATGGATTCAGTTGATGATGCGATCTTCCACAAAGTTTGATCCATCGTAGACATTTTTCGTACTCGGTCTTCTGTTCCGGTTGATTTTAGATGGATTCAGTTGATCATGCCGTTATCCACAAAGTTTGATCCATCGAAGACATTTTTCATACTCTATCTTCGGTTTTGGAAAGGGTACAAATTGAACTCTACCAACTAGCCTATCAGGATACCTGTCGTCACTATTACAAAGTCCGTGACTACACCTCTTAACCATATCTATTGTTAAGGAACCTAAATACGTGATAAAACGCTAACAAAAGCTATACTGGACCATGCGACTTTGTCAGAGGTAATGGCGGACGCCAACAAGGGGCGTGGTTTATGCAGATCTCTGGCCTCTGATTGGTCAGCGATGCGGATGACGCAATTTCTATGGAGAGGTCAATTGACCCCTCCGTACAGGGCACTTAGCCACGCCTCCTGAAGTGACGTCAAGCCACGTGCGCTTACGTCAGACAAACAATTAGCAAAAATGGGGGCGCAGCACGAAAAGAATAGAGCGAAACTGTCCGATTTACCGGCTGATTTCTCACTCGCATTCTTAGCTGACTGTGAAATATCGTTGAAAAGCAGACAGCAGTGCTTCAAGTACTTCAGCGAGGGGTATTTGAACGATATTTCCAGGCGTATCAACGGAGAAACCATCGAAATTAGCGCGAGGTCTTTCCAGAGTCAAAGGAAGACCGAGCAGCCACATACATTGCATCTGCAGTTGAATCCCACAAGGATATCCGAAGCTCACTGTACATGTCAAGCGGGGTGAGTGCATTTGTTATATTTTGCATGTTATTATTATACATTTGTGGAAAACAATTAACCATACGTGAATTTATCTTTATATAACCTAAAGACGAATTCGTCATTGACAGTTTCCTATTTTCGTGTTACATATCACACTTGTGTGGGGAATGTTTACATTACCTCTATTTTATCCCGAAAATACTACCCATTGAAGGAGTAGATACTTTCCAAAACGTCACTGCTCAGTGCTTAAGCCAAGTTTGCGGGAAAGTTGGTAGTTCACAATCTAAATGTACACCAGATTCAGTCACAGAACTGATAATTTTTCTTTGGCTTTAAGAATTTTTCATTGAGCCACGGCCCTCTATGGGATTGTAATATAACAATGTCAATACATCCAAAACCTGTAAAGGCTCTAAAATACAAATCTCTCATTTTTTTCAGTGTTTCTGGATCCTGTTCACATATTGTTGGGCTGGTAATAGCATTACAACAATGGCAGATGATGGGCTTCACAGAAGTGCCATCTAGATGCATGCACATCTCTTCCAGACCAATGGAGCAAGCCAAGAGGTCAAAAGATTGAGCCAGTTGCAGTTCCACAAATTGTATTTGTCAACCCCAAACTTGTAAGAAAGAAAAGACCTGCAAACATTGACAGACTGCAGGTAAATTTGATTTGCTTCATTACGCTATAACACTTTGGTTCTGTCATCACCATAATTTAAATTTCATTTCATGATAATTTAATAATAACAATACCACACATGCACCCATTTTATATTACTCATACACTATAATTCTTTTAAGTGTAGTTCATAATACACTCTTGTGAATACTGTTCATGGACATTTTATTGCATGATGTGACAAAAACAACCAACAATGAATCAACTTGTCAAATGTTAATCAACTGTCAAACTCCTTTATTTCACAGAAACATTCAAGTCCAACAAGAAGATATTGATCACTTAAAGTCTTTGGAAGACTGTTCAATGGCCTATGTGGTGTCCAGCCCAAGACTGACAGTGAACACTCATCTGGGTACGGTGCCTGTGGCCGGTGGTCTTGCAACATCTGTAAGTTTCACTTTCTTTTTATACACAATGGCATGAAATTGGTTAGAAAAGAACAGACATACCAAATCTGTGCAATTGAAGACATCAGTGACAAAGGAATGCGGCCACTCAGTATCTTGAAACTTTTAATTCGTCTGATCGCTCTTTCCACATGAACTCTGTGTTTGGCAATTTTTTTGTGTAAGGTTCACATCATGTGAATTCATTTGTATCCCTGATTTGGCAAAAGGTGGAATGTTCAGTTTAAGTCCAACATCCTCTACTTCTTTCACAATGTCAAAACATTTGTCAGCCATTATCCCATCACCCGTTTTCAGATATCCAATCTCAACAAGTTGTTTCAACATAGACTGAAATCCAGATTTTTTAAAGATTTCCTTATCAGAAATCGATCCAGCAAACAGCATAGAGCTAAATATAACAGACCCTCTGGGATCTACAGCAACTAAGGCTTTGAGTGTGTTACATGATTTGTAAGTACTGTAGGTTTGAGACTGGGCATTGAGTGATGAAGGCTTCTGAATTCTAATTTCAGTACAATCAATAATGCTGAAAGTATCTGGGAATTCCTGTCTGTAATTACCTGGCATGTGTTCATATATAACATCTCTGGGTGGCCAGATGCATACTTCACCAAATCGGAGATACATGTAATTCACCCACGAGTTGAACACAATGCCAACAACTTGCTTTGTAAGACTACATCGAAAAGCTAGGTCTTGTAGGTCAGAGTCATTTCTTAGTTTGCATAGAGTCAATAGTAATTGATCTTTAAATGATATCTTCTTTATCTGAGAAAGATTGCATTTGCCAACATATTTTAAAGGGCATGAATCAGTGTCAGGCACCAAAAACTTGAAAATTGCATTGAATGTGTCCTTGGAAAAGCCTGTGTAATAATGCATATGACTCTCATCCTCCATAAGCACATCAACAGTGAAAGATGAAGATGTCACATTGTCGTTCCGTCTGAACTTTTCTTCCAGCATGTTGAGCTGTCGTTTGGTCTCCAGGTGTTCAAGTGTGTATTTGGCATAATCTCTCTGTAGGATTTCCTTTTCAGCGACTAACGACATCAGATCCATTGGTTCAACCCCTGCAAAAAATTAAAATCTCTATAATTTTTGACAGTATGTTTAGATAGTTGAAACAGTTTACATGGACATGATGATACAGTGTATATTTTTCAAACTGTAATCACTCATTAAATGTTTATTTTTCAGGCCACGTTCTTTGAACTAGAAGATGCAAGGAAAGTTGGGACCTGTTGTGGAAACATAGCCTTCCCTCAATCGGCAAAAGTTACCCCAGCTAAAATATTCAAGACATGGTTCACTGAACTAGTGACAAGAACAATGTATCAAGATAGAAGAAAGCACAAGGGACCAAGCCAACAGTACTCTGTGGCACAAAGAAAGAAAAAAACGTCCAACAGCATCAAATTTTGGTGCAATTTTGCAAAGAAAGAAAATTACTGATAAATTTCTGATGGAATTAATCGACCCAAAGCGTTTCAGTTCTGTGCAAACTTCATGTGGCCAAAAAAACAAAAAAGTGGCAGTTGCACAATATATCAAGAGTACAGGAAACCATGTGCATGACTGTGAACTAATAGTGAATCCCAAATTTCCATATCTTGGATCAACACCCGATTCCAAAGTGTGCTCTGATGGAATTACAGGACTCCTTGAGGCCAAATGCCCCTATTCTGCACGGGATGTAACTGTACAAGAAGCCAGCACTTTAGACAATTTCTGTTTGGAAAATAATTATGGACAATTGACCCCACCGTACAGGGCACTTAACCACGCCTCCTGAAGTGACGTCACGCCACGTGCGCTGACGTAAGACAAACAATTCGTAAAAATGGCAAATACAATACAATGCATTCTTAACTGAGACAGACGCCATGCTTCTGATTTCATTCAATCATTCAAACGTAGCAATGTTATGCTAGCGAAGAACGTCTCATTCATTTATACGAGACGTGTATTAAAAATCAAATACAGGGCATATCTTCGTGCAAACACAGTCTGGTTAAGTTTCAGCCGCGAGCCGGCAAGAAAGCGACACGTTTGTGCAGTCCGATCATCGATAAATATCGCTCAACAAGGAATAAGTGTGTCAATCGTTCACACGTAGCAGTGTTATGCTAGCGGAGAACGTCTCATTCATTTATACGAGACGTGTATTTAAAATCAAATTTAGGGCATCTCTTCGTGCAAACACAGTCTGGTTAAGCTTCGGCCGTGAGCCAGCAAGAAATCAATACGTTTGTGCAGTCCGATCATCGCTAAATATCGCTCAACAAAGAATAAGTGTGTCAATCGTTCACACGCAGCAGTGTTATGCTAGCGAAGAACTTCAAATTCATTTATACGAGACATGTATTGAAAATCAAATATAGGGCATACCTTCGTGCAAACATATCTGTTCCGGTTTATATTAGATGGATTTGATGATGCCGTCTTCCACAAAGTTTGATCCATCGAAGACATTTTTCGTACTGGGTCTTCGGTTTTGGAAAGGGTACGAATTGAACTCCACCAACTAGCCTTTCAGGATACTTGTCGTCACTATTACAAAGTCCGTGACTACACCTCTTAACCATATCTATTGTTAAATAACCCAAATACGCGATGAAACGCTAACAAAACCTATACTGGACCATGCAATGTTGTCTGAGAAAATGGCGGGAGCAAAAACGGGCTTTGGTTTATGCAGATCTCTGGCCTCTGATTGGTCAGTGACGCGGATTGCGCAATATCCATGGAGGGGTAACTTGAGTCTCAAAAGTTATCACAACTATTACTACCAAATACAAGGACAGCTGCTCACATCTGGAGCTGAGTTTTGTGATTTTGTTGTCTACACAAGAGTAGACCTATTTGTTCAAAGAATATACCCAAACATTGACTTCATGGAAAATATGTTGAATAAGCTGAGTGAATTTTATTTCCAACATGTGCAGTCTCATATCAGAAGATATTGAACTGACCCATGAATTACTTTTTAGGGTTGATTACATTTGTGTCACATAGGATGTTTGTGTTCTTCCCTATATGGATCGTAAACTTCGTTTTGTTGTAACTTGAATAAAGAAACATCTTACATCTTGAATGCACCTGAGTCGCAGTAGAAACTGTTCCGGTAGATGTGTCGCCGTTGGTGCCAATATCTTCAGTCATGGTGCTTTCCTCAGGCTGAGTACTTAAAGTTGATTCCCTGGGAATGATTAAATAATAACTGAGTTTTATACATAAAGAAACTGTTGTCCAGCACTGTTATGCTTCCAGAATTAAAAATTCACTATGTTATGCACAATGTTTTGAACAGTTGTACTTTAATCTTGTCATTTATATATATATATATATATATATATATATATATATATATATAAGGGGAGTGCTTCCTTGTTTTTGGACATTAAAAGTGGATTTTTAAGCACTGCATTGTGACTTTTAACCCAGAGAACTGGCACATTATGCAATACAAAAATATAGTTATAGTTCAAAACACTTTGTTGTCTTTTCCATTGTCCAATGTTGAGTTATTGTCCATATAAAACCATACCGCTCAGTTGCAAAGTTCAAACATTTTCTTTTTAATGGTGCCTTCCTGGTTGATTGAGACGACAAAGGGAATCCGCAGGAAAGGGGTCTGGTAATTTCTTGAATGGTAGTGACTGGTTTACGAAGTCCTAAAAAAGGGAAGAAACAAACGTGTTTCAAATCAACGATATATTATAGATTCGAAATATAATACATTCTTAACTGAGACAGACGCCATGCTTCTGATTTCATTCAATCATTCACACGTAGCTATGTTATGCTAGCGAAGAACGTCTAATTCATTTACGTGAGACATGTATTGAAAATCAAATATAGGGCATATCTTTGTGCAAACGCAGTCCGGTTAAGCTTCGGTCGTGAGCCGGCAACAAAGCGACACGTTTGTGCAGTCGGATCATCGCTAAATATCGCTCAACAAAAAATAAGTGTGTCAATCGTTCACACGTAGCTATGTTATGCTAGCGAAGAACGTCTAATTCATTTATATTAGACATGTATTGAAAATCAAATATAGGGCTTACCTTCATGCAAACATATCTCTTCCGGTTGATATTAGATGGATTCAGTTGATGATGCGGTCTTCCACAAAGTTTGATCCATCGAAGGCATTTTTCGTACTGGGTCTTCGGTTTTGTAAAGTGTACGAATCGAACTCCACCAACTAGCCTTTCAGGATATCTGTCGTCCCTATTACGAAGTCCGTGACTACACCTCTTAACCATATTTTTTGTTAAATAACCCAAATACGCGATAAAACACTAACAAAACCTATTTGTTATTGTCTGAGAAAATGGCGGGTGCAAAAAAAGGGCCGTGGTTTATATAGATCTCTGGCCTCTGATTGGTGAGTGACGCGGATTACGCAATTTCTACGGAGGGGTCAATTGTGAGTTAGTAATAATAATAGCCCTTTTCTATTCCTACAGTGTGCAGTTACATTTGCAGTTAAATACTCTGAACAAATGAGATTTAACCACTTTGTGTTTGTCTTTTGTCTTGCAGATGTCAGTGAAAATCTTCATCCAGAGAGGTACCAGTTAGTGTCTCGTCAGGTTAAAGAGGAAGAGGAGGGTAAAGAGGTTCAACGGATCAAAGAGGAGGAGGAAGAGTTCTTACACATCAGAGAGGAAGAGCAGGAGGAAATTATCCAGGTTCCATCCACTGGTATCCATTTGAAGAGTGAAGGTCAAAGTGAGGAGAGAAGAGCGACGGCTCCGCCAAGCAGGAACAGCTCAAGTGATGGAGAGTGCAACAGTGGAGAATTGCAAACAGACAGGGATAATGATGATGATGATGATGATGATGATGTTGAACAGTCTGAAGGTGGCTTGACATGTCACACTGCCAACAAATGCTGGAAATGTTCTCAATGTGGGAAAACGTTCGTTTCTAAGGGCAATTTAAAACGACACATGAAAATACACACAGGAGAGAAGCCTTTTTCATGCACAGTTTGTGGTCAAAAATTCTCTTGGAAGGAACACTTAAAAGTACACACAAGAACACACACAGGTGAAAAACCCTTTTCCTGCACAGTTTGTGGTCGAATGTTCTCTCGGAAGGGAAACCTAGAACGACACACAAGAACTCACACTGGTCATAAACCTTTTTCCTGCTCAGTTTGTGGTCAAAGATTCTCTGAGAAGGTACACTTAAAATCACACACAAGAACACACACAGGTGAGAAACCTTTTTCCTGCTCAGTTTGCGGTAAAAAATTCACTCATAAAGGAGATTTAAAAATACACACAAGAACACACACTGGTGAGAAACCTTTTTCCTGCTCAGTTTGTGGTCACAGCTTCTCAACAAAGAAAAGCTTAAAAAGGCACACAAGAACCCACACTGGTGAGAAACCTTTTTCCTGCTCAGTTTGTGGTCAAATATTTTCTCATCTGGAAACCTTACAAGTACACATGAGAACACACACTGGTGAGAAACCTTTTTCCTGCTTAGTTTGTGGTCAAAGATTCTCTTGGAGGGGATCCTTAAAATTACACACAAGAACACACACTGGTGAGAAACCTTTTTCCTGCTTAGTTTGTGGTAAAAAATTCTCTCATAAAGGAGATTTAAAAATACACACAAGAACACACACTGGTGAGAAACCTTTTTCCTGCTTAGTTTGTGGTCAAAGATTCTCTTGGAAGGGATCCTTAAATTTACACACAAGAACACACACTGGAGAGAAACCTTTTTCCTGCTCCTTTTGTGGTCAAAGCTTCTCAAAGAAGGAAAGCTTAAAAAATCATACAAGAACCCACACTGGTGAGAAACCTTTTTCCTGCTTAGTTTGTGGTCAAAGATTCTCTTGGAAGGGATCCTTAAAATTACACACAAGAATCCACACTGGTGAGAAACCTTTTTCCTGCTCAGTTTGTGGTCAAAGCTTCTCAATAAAGGAAAGCTTAAAAAATCACACGAGAACCCACACTCTTGAGAAACCTTTTTCCTGCTTAGTTTGTGGTCAAAGATTCTCTTGGAGCGGATCCTTAAAATTTCACACAAGAACACACACTGGTGAGAAACCTTTTTCCTGCACAGTTTGCAGTCAAAAATTCTCTTGGAAGGGACACTTAAAAATACACACAAGAACACACACAGGTGAGAAACCTTTTTCCTGCACAGTTTGTGGTCAAATGTTCTCTCGGAAGGGAAACCTAAAACGACACACAAGAACGCACACTAGTGAGAAACCTTATTCAAGCTAACTTTATGGTCAAAGATTCTCTTATAAATATCAGGCTCAGACACACAAGTGTGCTGATGGGAATAGCAGAAGGTTGTGATGCATATGTGAAGATTTTTAAAAAATTAGTTACTATCTTCTTTTTCTTTTGACTTCTCCCTTTAGGGGTTGCCACAGCGTGTCATCTTTTTCCATTTAAGGCTATCTCGTTCATCTTGCTCTTTAACACCCACTGTCTTCATGTCCTCCCTCACAACATCCAACAACCCTCTCGCTCTTTTGCCTGGCAGGTCCGTCCTCAGCACCCTTCTACCAATATACTCACTTTCTCGCATCTGAACATGTCCACACCATCGAAACCTGCTCTCTCCAACCTTGTCTCCAAAACATCCAACTTTGGCTGTTCCTCTGATGAGCTCATTTCTAATCTTATCCATCCTGCTCACCCCGAGAGAAAACCACAACATCATCATTTCTGCCACCTCCAGTTCTGCTTCCTGTTGTCGCTTCAGTGCTGCTTGGACCCATTTCTTCACTTCTTTACCACACTCTCCATTGCTCTGTATTGTCGACCCAAAGTATTTGAAGTTGTCCACCCTCGCTATCTCTTCTCCCTGGAGCGTCACTCTTCTTCCTCTGCCCCTCTCATTCACTCTCATATTCTGTTTTAAGTCGGCTAATCTTCATTCCTCTCCTTTCCAGTGCATACCTCCATCTTTCTAATTGACCCCTCCGTACAGGGCACTTAACCACGCCTCCTGAAGTGACGTCACGCCACGTGCGCTGACGTAAGACAAACAATTCGTAAAAATGGCAAATACAATACAATACATTCTTAACTGAGAGAGACGCCATGCTTCTGATTTCATTCAATCATTCACACGTAGCAATGTTATGCTAGCGAAGAACGTCTCATTCATTTATACGAGACGTGTATTAAAAATCAAATTTAGGGCATATCTTCGTGCAAACACAGTCTGGTTAAGCTTCGGCCGCGAGCCAGCAAGAAAGCGACACGTTTGTGCAGTCCGATCATCGCTAAATATCGCTCAACAAAGAATAAGTGTGTCAATCGATCACATGTAGTGGTGTTATGATAGCGAAGAACGTCTCATTCATTTATATGAGACGTGTATTAAAAATCAAATATAGGGCATATCTTCGTGCAAACACAGTCTGGTTACGCTTCGGTCGCAAGCCGGCAAGAAAGCGACACGTTTGTGCAGTCCGATCATCGTTAAATATCGCTCAACAAAGAATAAGTGTGTCAATCGTTCACACGTAGCAATGTTATGCGAGCGGAGAACGTCTCATTCATTTATACAAGACGTGTATTAAAAATCAAATTTAGGGCATATCTTCGTGCAAACACAGTGTGGTTAAGCTTCGGCCGCGAGCCAGCAAGAAAACGACACGTTTGTGCAGTCCGATCATCGCTAAATATCGCTCAACAAAGAATAAGTGTGTCAATCGTTCACACGTAGCAATGTTATGCGAGCGGAGAACGTCTCATTCGTTTATACGAGACGTGTATTAAAAATCAAATTTAGGGCATATCTTCGCGCACACACCGTCTGGTTAAGCTTCTGGCCGCGAGCCAGCAAGAAATCAATACGTTTGTGCAGTCCGATCATCGCTAAATATCGCTCAACAAAGAATAAGTGTGTCAATCGATCACAGGTAGCGGTGTTATGGTAGCGAAGAACGTCTCGATCATTTATACGAGACGTGTATTTAAAATCAAATTTAGGGCATATCTTCGTGCAAACACAGTCTGGTTACGCTTCGGTCGCAAGCCGGCAAGAAAGCGACACGTTTGTGCAGTCCGATCATCGTTAAATATCGCTCAACAAAGAATAAGTGTGTCAATCGTTCACACGTAGCAATGTTATGCGAGCGGAGAACGTCTCATTCATTTATACAAGACGTGTATTAAAAATCAAATTTAGGGCATATCTTCGTGCAAACACAGTCTGGTTAAGCTTCGGCCGCGAGCCAGCAAGAAAACGACACGTTTGTGCAGTCCGATCATCGCTAAATATCGCTCAACAAAGAATAAGTGTGTCAATCGTTCACACGTAGCAATGTTATGCGAGCGGAGAACGTCTCATTCGTTTATACGAGACGTGTATTAAAAATCAAATTTAGGGCATATCTTCGCGCACACACCGTCTGGTTAAGCTTCTGGCCGCGAGCCAGCAAGAAATCAATACGTTTGTGCAGTCCGATCATCGCTAAATATCGCTCAACAAAGAATAAGTGTGTCAATCGATCACAGGTAGCGGTGTTATGGTAGCGAAGAACGTCTCGATCATTTATACGAGACGTGTATTTAAAATCAAATTTAGGGCATATCTTCGTGCAAACACAGTCTGGTTAAGCTTCGGCCGTGAGCCAGCAAGAAATCAATACGTTTGTGCAGTCCGATCATCGCTAAATATCGCTCAACAAAGAATAAGTGTGTCAATCGTTCACACGCAGCACTGTTATGCTAGCGAAGAACTTCGAATTCATTTATACGAGACATGTATTGAAAATCAAATATAGGGCATATCTTCGTGCAAACATATCTGTTCCAGTTGATTTTAGATGGATTCAGTTGATGATGCGGTCTTCTACAAAGTTTGATCCATCGAAGGCAATTTTCGTACTGGGTCTTCGGTTTTGGAAAGGGTACGAATCGAACTCCACCAAGTAGCCTTTCAGGATACCTGTCGTCACTATTACAAAGTCCGTGACTACACCTCTTAACCATATTTTTTGTTAAATAACCCAAATACGCGATAAAACGCTAACTAACCCTATACTGGACCATACAATGGTGTCTGAGAAAATGGCGGGAGCAAAAGCGGGCTTTGGTTTATGCAGATCTCTGGCCTCTGATTGGTCAGTGACGCGGATTGCGCAATATCCACGGAGGGGTCAATTGTTCCTCTGCCTGCTCCCTGCTACGATGTTACTTTGTTACTGACTCAGGAAAATCAACATCCTTCTGTGTGCGAGCTTGCTTTGTATCTTGTATTTTTAATTTTTTGAAAAGTTTTAATTTTGTAAGTGAGGGGATTACACTTTAAAGCTACAAAATGTAAAATATGAATAATTACTAACACTTAATAGGCCAGTGCCTACATTTTCTCATACCAACAATGCCAGTAGTATTTCATTTTCAATTTTTGTGATGAAAATGTTGCATTTGAAATGGAATTAATTCTTTCCCAATTCGTGGTGGGGGGGACATGGTGAATCTGTTTATGACATACGGACCATAAAGACCCATTCTTCCTTTGAGCAATGTTTCCGTTTTGTCTGTTTTCGTGATGTTGGTATCAAAGAATTAATTGACTGAAATAAGGCTGTCAAGAAACTTGGAGTTTTGGCCGAAATTTTTGTGCATTTGTGATCTTGAATGAAATACATCCCTTAAAACAATTAGGTAGACTTTATTTGTGTATCCAATCCATTTCCTCCATTTAAAAATTATTGAAATGTTCTTTATTCATCTGACAACCTCCAGAAAGAAATACAAAACATGGCCCAAGCGTTTGCTGTGGGGACCCCTAATGGGACAAGCAAATGTTGATTAAAAATAGTCCAGGGTGTAATATGATGTCACACAAACAAATGATGGAAATGTTCTCATTGAGGGAAAACTTTTGCTTGTAAAAGCAAATAACACATGTGAAGACACCCTGGAGAGAAAACCTTGCCTGCTCCATTTTTGGTCAAAGATTCTCTTCCAACAAGCTTCCGTTGAAAATTTTAAAGTTTAACAACAAAAATAACGACTATTGATTTATTAAAGAGAGACCGTAAATAGGAGGCCAGGTTGCTTGAATGTGCCTTTATGTGCATACGATCAACGTGTTTGCCACAGCTGGATCAGGAAGAGATGGATGATAGGCCGACGTCTTTTTTTTTTTTAATGACCAATGATGAAATAGAATGACCAAGTCACAAAGATCTACCCACTACAAAAATACAAAACATATTTATTTTAAAGTGTATTGAGGATTCTTTATGTGTAAATGTATGTTTGTGTGCGTTGCATTACCGCATGACCAATATTGCACAACACAGCATAATTAACTATGAACATTTTTTGTAACTATCAGAGTTCACATTGATGATCATTAAACACATCTAGAATTAGTCTTCATAAAATTATGCTATTGTAGTTACTTATAAATATATATAAATAATATATAATATAAATAACTACATATTGTACATCCATCCATTTTCTAAACTGCTTATCCTCACAAGGGTCATGGCGATTGCTCGAGCCTATCCCAGCTGTCAACGGACAGGAGGTGGGGTCCACCCAGAACTAGTTGCCAGCCAATCGCAGGGCACATAGAGACAAACAGCCGCACTCACAATCACACCTAGGGGCAATTTAGATTGTCTGTTTTTGGGATGTGGGAGGAAATCACATGTGGGAGGAGTGCCCGGAGAAACCCACACAGGCATTGGGGAAACATGTGAACTCCTATAGCCTAAATATAATTTGTCTTCAAATATTTTCAGTCAGAATAATTAGCGAAATAATTTCACCTGTTTTAATTATGCGATATTGTGTATTCACAAATTGTTTATTTTATGTATGCTGTGGATAATGAGTATATTGCATTCTGGGATATTTAAAATGAGGATTTGAGGTTTGCTACATAGTTGATACGTTGTGATGACGGAATGAACCAGAAGAAGAATGAAGGTTAGACGAAAAAAGATGGACAGTGGAAATATGGACGGTGGGGTGAAATAGTTTTTTGACCATCATCATCATCATCATCATTAACATCCATCCATCCATCATTCGATGTGGAAACAATTTTATTTACGTTATTTTGACAGTTTGAATTCAAGTAAACAGTTTCTTGAACCAATCCAACCATGGATTGCTTTTGTTTCCTTTTTTTTGAGCAAGTAAAGAAGGAACGATGCATCAATATTAGCCCTCATTGGAAACTACATGTTTAGTCAAAAAACTCGCTCTTTTTGGATGGATATATAGACTTTGGAACTCAAAACCACGTAGTTTGCGCTGGAGGAGAAAACACGTGCTCAGACATCGGAAGGATTTCGAACTGTCAGTTGATTGATTCGATATGAGCCCCAAGTAAACTGCCGTTATTGAAATTGCAGTAGAAAAAGCTACGATAGCATTCGCAATTGACCCCTCCGTAGAAATTCCGTCATCTGCGTCGCTGACCAATCAGAGGCCAGAGGTCTGCATAAACCACGCCCCTTTTTTTGCACTCGCCGTTCCCTCAGA